>NC_086004.1:3450000-3682500 GCF_030014385.1 Trichomycterus rosablanca
AACGTACCTCTCGGCTTTGATATTTTTTTAATCAGGGATATTTACACATTTCATCCTGAGGATGAAAAAAAGACCAAATTGAAGACATTCTGTTTTATGAATGTTGATATTAATTTGTCGGTGGACAACTTTGATCTGCATACAGATCTTCAGGACAGAAATTTCATTTAAATGATGATGATTATGATGATGATTATGATGATGATGCCTTACAAATAGGGTGCTTTTGTGTTTAGGTCTTTTTAAAGGTTTACATGGATATTCATGTTCTACAGACAGACTGTTCTGATCACCTCTGATCGAAACTCCAGGGACTGTTTTTGTCGTTTTTTTGTTCTTAACTTCTGTGAAGTTGCACTAATGTTTTCACTGGTGGGTTAATGATTTCTCCAGGAGGCCACAGTGAAGGTTCAGAGCCAGCGCACCTCGTGTAGACTCGCGTCCAAAGACCTCATGGCTTGCACAGTTTGTGTTTCCTCTCCTTGAGAGTCTAGATGATGAATTAGGGGATAAAGTGTGGTTTTTTTGTTCAGTTCCCATTACAAATGAGAATCTCTGGATGCCACATTTTCTTCAAACTGCCTAATACGGAGCCTCTTTACAGCCCATTTATTTACAGCATGTTCTCCAATTTTCTCATGTTTACACTAGACAAAAGTCCATTTTACATTTAAAACACCCATTCATTACTCATGATGAATTTTATGGGATGTTCACTTAAAAGCTTTGGTTGAGACGACTGGGTTTAGCTGGTGCATGTAGGAAGGGATTTGTAGATGATAGGTTAATAATTAGAGCATTACAGGATGGTGCTATTATTAAATGTATGAATCAGTAGATTATCCTGGCATTTCTTCTGATTAGCACTACTGTGTGACCACTCCTCTTTAACCAAATGGTTCACCCCACTAAAGCAAACGCTGAGAAATGAGCGGTTTCATTTCGAACACATTTTCTTGACTGATTTTGCCAACTCTGTCAGAATGCTGACTTGATTCCTCATAATTGTGGGTTTTTTTTTATACAAAAACAAAGATCTGTTTTCCCTCAAACAGCTTTAAGAAGCAGATTTTTGGCACTGTACAACATTTGTGCTACTAGAATAGCTAAAGCTACCACCTCGGAATGTGCCAGGGCGTCTGAGCCAGTAATAAAGTCGCTCGTTCACACTGAGCTGACAGTAATTTCTCATGGAGTGCAGAAAACTGCCACGTCGCTCTACCAAATTCCATGACAGAAGTGCATGTATGAATAGGAACTATTGTAAATAATACACAGTGATTTATAGTATGAACGTAATTGTGATGCAAGAAAACGAGACATTAAAGCAGAACAATGAACCAGCTTTGGAGCATGTGCAGTATTTGTATTCGATTTCAGTTGAAACCCAGCGCTGTTCATGCTTGATAAAAGTATTTTAGGTCCTGTCCATATCTAGTGCACAGCAGAATTATACTAGAAGTTTTATACCCTTGTATCTAAATGGCCAGCAATAATGCAGTTTGAAAACTAGACAGTTGTAGTAAACACTCAATATGACTAGCAAATTGATTTCTGAGACTGTAGATGTCACGTCGCCATCTCCGCTGTTTGTGTGCACAGATCACAGTCGTCACAACCACTAGATTTCCACTTATGTTCACACTTCAGTTTCTAATGAATAGTTTTGACTAGAATTGCTGTTTAACGGTCTCTCAGAGTTCCGCTATGCTTTCAGATTGGTGTACATTTTATTCATCTGTCGCTTCTGTTGCTCGTTCAGGAGTTTTAAAGCTTCATATCCACATGAATGCAGTGGTTGATAGAAAACTCAGATCCTGCAAATTCAGCCACATGATTTGCTCATACTTTTACTTTGAGGAGTTTCAGCAGATTAACATGTTATCATGTTGTAGTGGAAACAGAACTTCAGCTTCTTTGGTTCAGTTCTTGATGGTTAAACCCAGTGCCTTGCCATCATTCAGCTCGATTGTCAGACATTAATTTTTCACCATGATTGTGCATCTTTTTTTGCTAAATGAATCATGTTGACGCATTTTGTATTAGTAAGATATTTTGTGGATATTTTGATCTTTACTGTTTTGGTTGTAGTGTAGCATTAAAGTTCTTCTGGCATTGAACAGGTTTTACAGATTATAATCATGTGTCTCCATGAGCTTTTCAGACAGTTATTAATATTCTTACTAATTATTTGAGTAATTCTGTAAACTGCATACTTGGTTATCACAAACTGACCTCTTTTTTGTATTACTAAATATGTACACAAACCCTTTAGACAGAGAAAGAAAGCTGGTGCATCACAGATCATATCATACGCTGCTACATCGGATGTGACATTACAACCTCAAATTCTGGTTTAAAATTTCCCAAAAAATGAAAGTGTTTTGTTTACTGCCATAAAACACAAAATGAAATAATTATTAGTGAATCTGAGACCACATTTGTTATAAGCTGCTAGGACCAACTGGGAAACCAGAGAAGAGTCCTTACACAGACATGTATTTTAATGGTAGTGACTGTCAACTCGTTGGAAAACGTAGCTAACGGCTTCACATTTACCAGCTGACTGGTGGATTCTGACATTTTCATATCACCAGATTACTGATATTGCCAAACGTTGTCGTTTTGTCATTGCTTGTGATCTGTACACGTGAACACACACTGATGCAGAAATCTACTGAGTCTGAGTTTCAGAATTTCCAAGGCAGTTGTTTGAAAATCCATTCTCACAGAATCAGCCGGTGTTGCGGTCGCCGCCTTGTTTACCTTTCTGACTTTGGTGTGTTTGTGTTTTGCGGATGAGTTTTCTTCTTCCATTTCAAAATGATCGAGGACTTTCTAGTTTTCTATCCCTTCGCTTGCTCGGTCATTATGAGATTTATTTAGTTTAATGATGGGTGTTGCTTCCAGCGGATTATAAGCGGGGTGAACAGACAGGAATTTGCAGTGAAACGAACCATCAGTCTGCTCTTTTGTTTTGTAAAAACGTTGTTTATTGTTTAAAATGAAGACTGGTTTAAATTTGTTTCCGTAAATGAAACGCAGTGATAAACTCGTCTCTTTCATTCAGAAGGGCTTTACTTCCTATCTTGCTGAGTAAAATATTTAGTCATTTAAACTTTTTCGCTGGTTTATTGTTGCAAAGCAACATCAACATACAGCCTCCCATCAGGCGGTGAAAAAACGTGTGTAAAAGAATAAAGGAGCCACTATGTTTGTCATATAGTGTCATGTCGTGTATAATCAGCCACCAGTGAAATGTCTTTTTTTTCTCTAGAGAAATGTAAATGTCGTTGCTTTGTGTAGTTTTCATTTAGAAAGTTTTTAGATTTTTTTTATTATGCTAATGTGTTTCAAACTACTAATGTGCTGAGTTTTACGGCACGAGAAGCAAGTAAGAATGGAAACCGAATTTTCACTCTGTCTCGGACAGATGAGGTGTGAGTAGAGACGACTCCTCACGGCATGTTACAACAGGTAGACGTGTAACTTGTACATACACACACACAAGCGTTAGTGCTTAGCTAGCAACCGCAGGATGATTCTTCAGAATAGCTGACCGTGTACAAGTCCCGATGGGAGTGCTGGTTCTTTTCTTTTTGTTCACGCTGAACATGCTCATTGCTTGCACTCACCTGTTTTGTTTTCATTACATAGCAGTTCATACATTTATAATTCTTATGGTTTTATAAATTGTGACTCTAACCATGGAAAATGTAATTGCTTTTGATTACAGCCAGGTTAGCTTATACAAGATTGCTTAAATTAAGGTACACGACTAACTGCGAAAAGAATAAGAATATAAGGGTTTTTATATATTATACTCCATAAAGGAATGTTTAGAACTATTTCTCCAATGTGGATTTAGCTGTTGAACTTTTTTTCTTTGTTAATGAATTCACTGTGTGAAATTTTGGATTGCATTTTTGTATAATACAATTGCTTTTCTCGATGGAGTGGGGAGGAAGGGAGCTGTCTGAAAAGTTGAATTAGAAGAAACAAAATTATTTAAAATAAAGTGTAACTTAATGTGCAACAATAATTCTGTACTGGCAGGGATTGTAATTAAATGACATTGTAAACAACTGCTGTGTATGTGCTTTTTTTCTTTCATCACACTTGTCATCACTTGTAGCTAACAGGTTACAGACCAAAGAGTTCAGTTTTTGTCTCATCAGACCAGAGAATCCAGAACGTCTTTAGTAGACTCCAGAGAGTCTCAAACTCCATACTGGCTGTCATATGTCTTACACATCAGTGGCTTCTGTCTTGCAGCTGATTTATAAGTGCTGCCGAGACGGTTGTCCATCCAACAGCTTCTTTGTTTATTTTACGTTGTATTGCAGAGCATCATTTTACTGTCAAATTGGCTGTACAGCAAATTATAACATGATCTTATTTCTTAATACCTAAGCTACGCATATGAAGTCAAGCATGTTCTGTTTTCACCTACAAACACATTGTGATCACTGTTCGGGATAGATGAGCAACAGAAAGCTAACGGATCAATAGCTCAAGGGTCGAGCTGAGTAAATCGTCAGTGTAGGACAGTGCACTGTAGGACAGTCACCTCCTTCACTATTGATTCTGATTCCACTGACAGCTTTTACACTGAACGTGTTGCTTAAAACCTGTTTTTAAGAAGGATTTCAAATCTTTACAGGTAAGCTTTCATTTATTATTAAGCTCTAATAATATGCAGGTGTTGTACACAAAGTGTCATCCTTAGAAACAGCATGTTTAGTTCTGCATAATGTTCAGGCATTTTGTTTAATTTTACATTTAAATATAGAAATGAAGGTTGACACGTTACTGCAGCATTTAGGGGCTCTGAGTGAAGGAGAAATGTTTAAAAAAAAAAGTGAGCAATGAGGTCTACAGATCAGAAAGAAATAGAGAGAAAATTCACGGTTTCTAATCAGACCATACATTTTTATACAATAGATATTTTAACATGTTTTGGAGGGTACTTGGCAGGGCTGGATGTGAACGTGATGTTTTGAGATTAGACTTCAAACTGAAAAAAAAAATCAATACAAAAAGTGGGGGTCTGTACTTTTCTGGCATTGTAAAGATCACTGCTACTTCATTAATTTATGACTGAAAAGCATTAAGAGTTTTTTAAATAAATAAATTTTAGATACAAAATGTTGGTACTCAAAAACCCTGCAAACTAGTTCATTTGGGTCCCACAATAACTGTATGATATGATATAATGATATAAAATATGATGGGCTGCATTTTGGGTCCTTCATAGAATCCCATATTTGGTGAGGTGGGTAAAGCAGATCACAATATTTAGTTACTGGTACATTACAAACAGTTCATCTTAATTTTACACTTGAAACACCTTTAAAAAGCACCAGCCTTTGAGGTTTGTTTATTTATTGAGATTTTAACAGCACGTTTTAGACTTTGGTCCATTCGTGAGTAAGTGGGTAGCACTGCCGCCTCACAGCATAAAGGTCCTGGGTTCGATCCCCAGGTGGGGCGGTCCGGGTACGTTCTATGTGAAGTTTGCATGTTCTCCCCTTGTCTGTGTGGGTTTCCTCCGGGAGCTCCGGTTTCCTCCCACAGTCCAAAGACGTGCAAGTGAGGTGAACTGGAGATACTAAATTGTCCAAAACTGTGTTTGATATAACCTTGTGAACTGATGAATCTGTGTAATAAGTAACTACCGTTCCTGTCATGAATGTAAGCAAAGTGTAACAGACACAGGGAGAACATGCAAACTCCACACAGAAAGGACCCAGACCGCTCCACCTTGAAATCAAACCAGGACCTTCTTGCTGTGAGGTGATGGTGCTACCCACCAGGCCACCTTGCTGCCCCACCCTTTAAAGAGAACGAGTTATGAAAATATCTTTAAGGATTCAGGGTTGTAAAGGATAAAACCAATGGTTTTTCAGTAAGTGCCCTGTTCAGGGTGTATTCCTGCATTGCACCCACTGTTTCCAGGTATGTACCGGACCCACCATGACCCTTTTCTGGTTAAACTGGTTAAACTGGTTACTTAGAATGAATAAATTAATAAATACTGACCCCTTAACTTAATGAAAAACAAAATCCTTTCAACTGAACTTCAAGTACTTTCATACATTTATTGTTTATCTTCATTGATCTTTTTTTTTATTACGATTAGGGTCACAGCAGGTCCAGAGCATACCATAGGGAGGTGGTAGGAGAACATGTCAAATTTATTACTGATTTTGATTCAAGGTGAGGACTGAACCCTGGTCCCTGGAGTCGTGCACACTACATGCTGTGCCACAGTGCAACTCACCTTCAGTTATGTTTATGAGTTCATGAGTTTAGGAACTGTTAGGGGTCAAGCAGAAGTACATTTAAGGGGAAAAAGATTCACATGAATGAAAGTTTTGCATCATTTTAGGATCAAATGAATAAAAATGTAGGTTTAGTTTCAACTTTTTGTTTCATAATATTACAAAATATAAGGAAGAATTAAGTAAACTCAAATTACATTGTAGAACTAGTAGTAGTCACAATAAAATGCAGTAAATAAACAGGCTACATCTTCATTTAATTCATTTATTGACATTGTAATGAGCCATGTTCAACACTATTCTAAATAAACACAGGTAAGCCGGGCCCAAATTACATTACGTTCACTTCTTTCGCTGCCTTGATTAGGTAATAGTGTTGGTATAATGTAATGTAATGTCTAGTGCACTACATAACTAGAACAACACCATTTGGAATACATCCGCAGAAAACCGTTGGGGGAAGAACATGGCGAGTGTTGCGGTAAGATAGTTTTAGTGTTTACAAACTTTCAAAAAAACAAACATAAAATTAAAGTTTTATTATGTGAACTTTTATACTAGATATAACTGAGTGCGTATGACGTGTTGCAGTTTACTTTTGCTTTAATTTGCTCGCTAATGTTTAATCTATAAATAGCGACTGTTGCTAGTTGTTTATTTATGAGAGGAATGTGTGTGTGATGGAGAGAAAGAGCACAAAGTACACATAAATAACCTAATAATATATATTACTTGGGAAAATGTATGTGCACCCCCTTTCAGACACACCCACTGCTAACAGGTGCAGGGCACTTTCAGTAACACATTCATACCTACTGGTTTGGATGTTATGATTGGCTGTCCACATACTTTTGGTCGTGTATTTAACACAATACTATTATTGTTAGCATTAAAACCTTCTTGTAAATGCATCTAGGTTCAGTTCTTAGTGAACGGGACACCTTCTAATATTGATCTTCCCTCTCAGGTCAGGATGAAGTGGTTGGCGTGTGTAGGTGTGTTATGGAGCTTCTCCATCATCTCCTCAGTTCACGGTACCTCAGAAATCTGCCACGCGAAGCCCAAAGATCTGCCCCTGGAGCCTGTGTGTATTTACCGCAACCCCAACGTACCTGACGATGAAGTACCACCAACCGAGGACCCCGAGAAGATCCCTGGCTCTACCAACCCACGCGTCTGGGAGTTGTCCAAGGCCAACGGACGCTTTGCTCTTTCTCTCTTCAAACAGCTGTCTAAAGACAAGTCTCCTGAGGCCAACATCTTCATGTCACCTCTCAGCATCTCCACGGCATTCGCCATGACCAAGTTGGGCGCCTGCAATAGTACACTGGAGCAGATCATGAAAGTGAGCCACCAGGATAGTCGCTCATGCTTAATGCTCACATCTTCTCTAGATGTGGAGTTATACTACAGAGATCTCATGGTTAGGCTAGTGTTAAAGGGGCACAGGAGGCAGGAAGGGCTCAAAGTTCACTAACCTGTTACACTCATTAGAATAACGTAATATGTGAAGTACCCTAGACAAATCAATCCATCCAAATAATCATGTAACATAATAGTTGGGTATGTTTTAATATACAAAACCCATTTCAGCAAAAGTAAGAGTGGTGTAATGGTAAGTCAGAGCCACAAGTTCTAATTGTATTTTGGAAAAATAAACTAATTTAGAATTTGATGCAGAGGCTTGTTTACCATGGTGTTACATCACCTTTCCTATTAATAAAATGTTTTAATAGTTTGGGAACTGAGGACACTAGTTAGTAGATATTTTGCCCATTCTTGCTTGATATAAGACACCCTTACCTGTTAATTTACCTGCTTATTTACCTGGAACGTTTCAAAAGGTGTAATTTGAATATTCCATGAACTTCTCACTTGTATTTTGCCCTTTTCCAACAAAAAATGTCCCAACTTTTTCAGAAATGGAGTTTGTAGTTTAGCATTACTTACAGATTTAATCATGCGAACAGCCACAACATCTCTAAACACTTTATGTTTTATAAGCTATATGGCCAAAAGTTATTAATGCCTATAATTTTAGAAGGGGATACCCAACAGGCTTATGGTCAGGTGTCCATATGCTTTTGGATGTATAGTGTAGTATGTAATATGTGATTTGGGACTCAATGTTTATGCAAGTTTATAATCTGACTATCTGGAGAAATGTAAAAAAAAAGTTGGAGGTTGAGCAATCAATTAATTCATTGTGTTCTCCCAGGATATTTGGCTTGTAGTTAATACTGTCGCCAGTGGGACCAAGACAGGACTGCTACACAATTTGATGACTCTGAGTGCTAGTTTATTCCATAGTGCCTTTATCTTTTTTCAATCATTTGTAGTTCCCAGTTGTGAACCTGCTGACCAGTCCCAGAGGCTGTATATCACAGCAGCAGCAGCAGGAAACCTCTGCACCACACTTAGTGTGCACCTTCACATTAAGCAGGTCTTGTTTTAACCCCTGTCGTGTCCGTGTGGCTCTCAGGTGTTCGAGTTTGATACGATAAAGGAGAAGACGTCGGATCAGGTTCACTTTTTCTTTGCCAAGCTGAACTGTCGGCTCTACCGCAAAACCCACAACACAGTGGAACTGGTCTCGGCTAACCGTCTGTTTGGAGAGCAGACGTTCAACTTCCACGAAAACTACCAGAACATCAGTGAGATGGTGTACGGGGCCAAGCTGCTGCCGCTCAACTTTAAGGTTGCTTTTTATCACTGACATACACCGACAACCCACCTCTTTGTTTCTACACTCACTGTCCATTTTATCAGCTCCACTTACCATATAGAAGCACTTTGTAGTTTTACAATTACTGACTGTAGTCCATCTGTTTCTCTGCATGCTTTGTTAGCCCCCTTTATGCTGTTCTTCAATAGTCAGGACCCCCACAGGACCACCACAGAGCAGGTATTATTTAGGTGGTGGATCATTCTCAGCACTGCAGTGACACTGACATGGTGGTGGTGTGTTAGTGTGTGTTGTGCTGGTATGAGTGGATCAGACACAGCAGCACTGCTGGAGTTTTTAAACACCTCACTGTCACTGCTGGACTGAGAATAGTCCACCAACCAAAAATATCCAGCCAACAGCGCCCCATGGGCAGCGTCCTGTGACCACTGATGAAGGTCTAGAAGATGACCGACTCAAACAGCAGCAACAGATGAGCGATCGTCTCTGACTTTACATCTACAAGGTGGACCGACTAGATAGGAGTGTCTAATAGAGTGGACAGTGAGTGGACACGGTACTTAAAAACTCCAGCACAACACACACTAACACACCAGCACCATGTCAGTGTCACTGCAGTGCTGAGAATGATCCACCACCTAAATAATACCTGCTCTGTGGTGGTCCTGTGGGGGTCCTGACCATTGAAGAACAGGGTGAAAGCAGGTTAAAAAAGTATGTAGAGAAACAGATGGACTACAGTCAGTAATTGTAGAACTACAAAGTGCTTCTATATGGTAAGTGGAGCTGATAAAATGGACAGTGTGTGTAGAAACAAGGAGGAGGTTTTAATGTTATGGCTGATCGGTGTATATTATATACAATCCAATAAAGTTCTGTCCAAGTGTCTTTAACTGACAGTAATCAATATGTGTTTATCATGAAGGAGAAACCTGAAATTTCCAGGTTGAAAATCAACGAGTTGATCTCAGAAAAGACCAACCACAGAATAAATAATACTCTACCAGAGGGTTCAATAGACCTAAATACCGTCCTGGTCCTGGTGAACACCATCTACTTTAAGGTCTGTATGTTATATGATGCTATATCATGATAACAATCCAGTTTTATCAACACACCAGAATCTAAACTAGGTCCCCGGGACCCTTGCTGCTGTGTCTCTGTGTGGTATTCATTGTAATGTGTAATGATCCTCTTTAATTATGCATTTTATAGGGTCAGTGGAAGCACAAATTTAACAGACATAACGGCATGACGACCAAATTCCACGTCAGTGAGACCCATAGCTGCAGCGTGCACATGATGTACCAGGAGAGCCAGCTCCGCTTCGGGAATTTCCCAGACGATAAAGTCAAGGTCCTCGAGATGTTCTACAACGGAGGAGGCATCTCGATGGTGCTGGTATTGCCGAACGAAAACACCAAACTCGCAGAGGTACGTTACTGCGGTTTTAAGTTCCAGCTAAGAATCAAAGATAATATTTCTAACGCAGACAGTACAACGTGTTCCAAACTCAGATCAACGTTTTTAAACCCGTTTGTCGAAGGTGGAGGAGAATTTAACTCTCAAGAAACTCAGCGGCTGGTTGAGCGGCATGACTGAGAAATCAGTGGCGGTGCATTTCCCTCGTTTCCACATTGAGGACAGCTTCAGTCTCAAAGAGAAGCTGCAGGCCATGGGTCTCATGGACATCTTCAGTTCAGAGCATGCCAGCCTCCCAGGTAAGTGTCTATTACGCAGTCATGGCAGCCATTGGCACCAGTTGTGCTTAAATACATGTTTTTATTGTGTGTGTGTGTGTGTGTGTGTGATGTGCTGCTTTCAGGAATGGTGGCTGATCTACAAAATTATCTGTATGTCACTGATGCTTTTCACAAATCTTTCCTTGAGGTAAGTTTCAATACATTTTTCTCAATATTAAATAATTAATGTTTTACATGTTCAACACTTCATTGTGGTCGGGGCACGGTGGGTCTGGTTTCCCTGGGATCACTGGGCGCAATGCAGTAACACACCCCTGACAGGAAGCCGATCCATTGCAGGGCCTCTGCCACTTAAGCCCCACCAGTGCCATGTTGAGAGCCCTTGATCAAGGCCCTAATCCTCATTTGCTTGGATTACATTCGATTGCTTTGGATAGAAAAAAGTAAATGGTGATTTATATCTGTAATGTGAATTAAATCTGATGTATAATAGAATTATGCAGCAGGACAGTGATCCAAAATACAAATCCCAAAATCCGAATGGCTAAAAAACCCAAACTAACCAACAAGCAAAGTCAATCTCGGTCCCACACGGCGCTCGGGTGGCGCAGCGGTCTATTACGCTATTACAGTCTATTATTAGGTCCGTTCTCGAATGTCAGGCATCCGTCTACACAGACATGACTGACTATGTCTTGGGGGGTTGATAGCTGAAGCGCTGTGATGGATTGACGCCTTGTTCAGGGTATTCCTGCACTGCACCCAGCGTTTCTAGTGGAACAGAGCCCTGCCGCTACCCTGACCAGGATACGTGGTTAAGGAAAATGAAATGAAATTCATATTTGCAGTGTGTTTGAAATGGATTTTACCCGTGATTTCAAATCTGTTATTAGAGCGTGTGTTTTGTTGAATTTTTATTAAAGTTAGGAGCCGGATCTTGGCGTCTGTTTCTTTTTATATTATCTGGTTGTGACCATGTGATCAGTGGCGTTTTCTGGCAGATTGGAGCTGTAGAGTTAGTATAGAGTTACTCCACCCATTTTTTTTACAGGGAGAGACCACGGAATTAATAAACAAAATTAAAACAGCACCATATGCAATGACTGGAAACCACTAAACATCAAAAAGCCTTTTGTGCCGCCCAGGTGGCGCAGCAGGATATTCCGCTTGCACACCAGCACCGAGTTTCTGAACCTCTCGGTACGAAACTCGGTGTTGCCACCGGTCGGCTGGGCGCCATCCGGCGGGCATAATCGGCAGTGCCTGCAGCAGATACTAATTGGCCGACGTATCTGCCGGGTGGAAGCCGGACTGTGTGTGTGTGGGTGGGTCTTCACACGCCGTGTAAGGACCCTGATTGGCGGAAGAGACGCCTGTGCAGAATGCAGGGGCGAGAAGAGGAGGGCTGTACACGTGTCGGAAGAGGCGCGTACAGCGACGTGCTCTTCTTGGATGCAATCTGGTATCTCTCAGCAGCGGAAGACAAAAATTGAGTCGCTAAATCAGGAGAAAATGCATAAAAAAAAAAAAAAACAGCACCATACGCAATGACTGCAAACCACTAAACATCAGAAAGCCTTTTGCTGGAGTAAATCTGATCTCAGTATTATTTGCAATGCCTTACAGGAACAGAAGTTCTTAATAGTGTAAAAGGATAAATAATTTAAAATGTATTTCCAGCTGAGTGGATGAAGTAATGCATAACTAATGCTTTTCAGTGAGTTATGATTACATATGTCTGGTGACTCTTACAGGTGAACGAAGAGGGCAGCGAGGCCGCTGCCACCACCGCTCTGGTATTTGCTGGCCGCTCACTCAACCCGAACCGCGAGGTGTTTTACGCTGATCATCCGTTCCTGCTCTTCATCAGAGAATCTACCATCAACACACTGATCTTTGCGGGTCGTGTAGCCAATCCCTGCAGCTAGAGAGATAGATTTACTCCTTTACTTATAACCAGTGAGTAAAAGACAGAGGAAAAGTAATCCTAAGATGTTATTACGTGCATTCAACGGGTGGTGGGATGCTGTTCTAGTTACTTTATTATTCATCACAAATAAACCTGAAATTCCTCTCACGGCCTGCTGCGTACGTTATAAAGCCCTGCTCGCACATGATCAGGCTCACATCGGGACCCAAAGTCTTCTTGATCAGAGTTGTAAACATTTCATACCTTCCGTAAACCAAACCGCCAACTTCTGCCAATGTATTACACGCAATGTACAGTACATGTGTAATAAACAGGCAGGATTTGGGATTCATCGTGTGTAATATAAAGCCATGCATGTTAAAGAGGGTTAATGATGGGGAGTCAATAAATAAAATAAAAAGTAATTGTTTTAATTACATTAATGTAATCGCTGTCCGTATGCCGAAGTTTCACTAGTGAATGAATGCATTTATTGGTCATATTCGTAAACAGAACAATGAAATTCTTTCTTCGCATGTCGTTTGTTTGTTTGTTTATTAGGATTTTAACGTCATGTTTTACACTTTGGTTACATTCATGACAGGAACGGTAGTTACTCATTACACAAGATTCATCAGTTCACAGTCATGGACAATTTAGCGTCTCCAGTTCACCTCACTTGCACGTCTTTGGACTGTGGGAGGAAACCGGAGCGCCCGGAGGAAACCCACGCGGACACGGGGAGAACATGCAAACTCCACCCGGGGATGGAACCCAGGACCTTCTTGCTGTGAGGCGACTGTGCTACCCACTTAGCCACCGTGCCGCCCCTTTCTTCGCATGTCCCAGCTTGTTTGGAAGCTGGGGTTATCTATTGCACCTGGAGCTGTGAGGGTTAAGGGCCTTGCTCAAGGGCCCAACAGTGGCTGCATGGCAGAGCTGGGATTCGAACTCTTAACCTTTTAATTGATAGCCCAAAGCTCTACCCTCTAGGCTACCGCTGTCTCTAAGAATTAAGAAACTAATACTGTTGAATAGGGCTTATAAAATAAAAATTTGTTTTTTTTTTTTTTTTTCAGCAGAACGTCTTTAAAGTCGCTAAACTGTTAATGAAGAACATAATTTTTCTTTACTAAGTAATCTGACCTGTGGGTCCTGAATATGTTCTACTTTCTATTTAATTTAACCTCCACTCCCCAAAAACATACCAATAGGCTAGCTGGCTACTTTAAATTTCCATGTAAGTGAGTAAGAAATCCAGCCTGTATTTATAGCCAGACCTACATCAATCATGACCTGAATTAAGCAAAAATGTATGAATAAATAAATGACATTAACGTTAAAAACTTATACACAAATCAGGCATAACATCATGACCACCTTCCTAATATTGTGTCGGTCCCCCTTTTGCTTCCCCATGCACAACAAACTGTGATGCTCTGTGTATTCTGACACCTTTCTATCAGATGAATCGGATCACACGGGCCAGCCTTCACTCCCCACGTGCATCAATGACCCTGTCGCCGGTTTACCACTGTTCCTTCCTTGGACCACTTTTGATAGATACTGACCACTGCAGACCGGGACACACCCCACAAGAGCTGCAGTTTTGAAGATGCTCTGACCCAGTCGTCCAGCCATCACAATCTGGCCCTCGTCAAACTCCCTCAAATCCTCACGCTCGCCTGTTTTCCTGCTTCTAACATCAACTCTGAGGATAAAATGTTCACTTGCTGCCTGATATATCCCCCCCACTAACAGGTGCCGTGATGAAGAGATGATCAGTTATTCATTTCACCCGTCAGTGCTCATAATGTTATGCCTCCAACATATGATGAAGATTTTGTATATAACACTCAGTTTACTAATCCAGACAAACAACGAGGAGGAAAATAATGCTATAAATAAAGACACACTCTGGGCAGCTTGGATTAAAACAGGTTTATTATCCATGTTATAAACTTGGGTTTAGCAGATCACACAATGTGGATTTTGTATAATTTGACATTTATAGAATATTGTAAGAAATCCTTCACAGTTAAACACTTAAAGTGCTTTATTTCCTTTAAGGAGAATGGACTTAAAATCTGCTAGTGAAGAAAAAAAAGAAACAGTGGTTGTTAAAGAAATGTTCACATTATAAATCACTAATAATCACACCGACCTCTGTAGCTTTTCCCCAACGGAAAATCAAGAGTCTCGTAGAAATTTCTGATTTGCAATAATAATTCATCTTCTTACATTATATTACTTTTAACAATATTCTGGTTATATAAATGTCTAAATTTAAATATATGTGTAACTGATGTCTAATACACTACTAATCAGTTTAACTTTCAACTTAATCCAAGGTAAAATATCTTATTTAAAAATATGTTTCAGTCCCGTTAATGTAAAACAAAGTAACGTACGATTACGAGTATTGTTATCGAGGCAGACGTAGGAAATGACTCTGTACGCTATATTGCTTTCAGGACATGAACAATATAGCAAGACGTGAGACAGGGCATCTTTTGGCATATACTGGTGCAACTTCAAATAAAAGTAACATGCAAAGTAACATTTGAACCGAGTCTGTGTACACCCCCCCCCCCCCCAACACGCACAAGTACATCATCAAAGACCGCAAAACAACACAGAGAGAAAAACGTCTCTGTCGCAGCCTCACGGACGATCAGTGTTGTTGCTCTTTGTGTTAAGTGTAGTTTTAGACGAGTCTATTCTGCTCCCTGTAGAAACGATCTATCTAGATGGACGTGATCGAGGAGATGAGACTGAAGAAGTCTGTCCGATATGGCTCAGCACTGTTATTCAGTGTTCCCAGATCTGATAAAAAAGAAATACTATGTAATCGAGACATGCAACTAAAAAACTTCACGAGCTTACTATTAGAAAAACAAAGTGAGAATCTGAGGTAAGTGAAGTCACTGAAAAACATTTCACCACACTTTCCGAAGGCATCAATCAGTGCCAGACTAATTAATGGGTTCAAACTGGGGTGGAACTGTAGGATTAGTTCATGGTGTTGTGTAGTGTGCATCCAAATAGAACAATTCTGGCCCGTCATTAGCATTTACACATGTTTAAAAAGGTGTTGCTCAGGATTCACATAAAGGAAGGCAGAAATGAGTTTTAAACCCATGAGAAGACGGTGGTTCCAAGGGGCCAGAGAGAAACATTGTCTAGGGCGAGATGGAGGACCACGGTACCCCAAGCTAGTCCTACCAGCCTTGGTGTTCCTAAAATGTCCTAAACAACATTATTGGGCAGATCAGTGAGCTTGGAGAAAGGCACCAATTTTGCGTCTCTGTACAAGTGAGCTCACACAGCTCCCTCCAGGTCACCCAAGAAGGATGGGGGTCCCTACTGAGTTTTTCCTTGCCACTGTCGCCCTCGGCTTGCTCAATTGGGGTTTTTGGTCTGTTGGTTCTGGATTCTGTAAAGTTGCTTTGAGAAAATGTCTATTGTAAAAAGCACTATATAAATACATTTGACTTGACCTGACACACAGCCTAGATTGGCGAGTGCCACTTTTGCTCAAAAGGACAGAAGAATCCCAGCCGTTCCAGTCAGAGTACAAAGTGAATGATGCTCTCTTGGAGCACTTGACACAGACGACTGTTACATTAATAGGGCTTAAACTCACAAACCCCAACCGACAGGGTAAGCTTGTATCTTAACCCTGAGATTCCTGATTTATTTTTAACGTTATGTTAAACACTTTGGTTACATTCATGACAGGAACGGTAGCCACTCGTTACACAAGATTCATCAGTTCACAAGGTTTTATCAAAAACAGTCATGGAGAATTTAGTATCTCCAATTTACCTCGCTTGCACGTCTTTGGACTGTGGGAGGAAACCGGAGCTCCCAGAGGAAACCCACATGCGGATCGAACCCAGGACCTTGTTGATGCCCCCCTGAGATTCCTGAGCAACACAATTGGCAACATGTATCAGTAATAACAAGCTTTTTCTGCATTTTAATGTGTGAAATTTCAAAGCAATATAAGGAAACTAAGAGTATCTAAGAGGCCGGACGACTTCTATGTTCCTCCTAATCTCTAGATTTAAAAATGATTGAACCTTAATAGGAAGTTTTGGAGACTGAAACCAATAAGCGGTTGTATGACGGCACTGCATGAAGGATTAAAGCTGTTCTGAAAGCAGACGACCGCCTCTAATTCAAGTTATATGTTTCTGTAAGTTTGTTCTTCCTCTTTCTTTCAATAGCTAGAAAATCGATGTATATTAATGACACATTCCATAGGAAACAAAGTGGTTGGACAGTGTGGTGAAAGTTTAAACAGTGTAAAACCTGTTGTGGATTGTGTAACACTGGTGTGCATTAATACAGAATCCTTGTTCAGTCAATGCCGTTTCATCTGCAGTAGCTGTGCTGATTATTAAGTCTTAAATAGTTCTATTATTTACAATATGACAATATGTTTCTCATATGCTATTAAAGCTTCCAAAACAAACAGTAAAAGCCAAAGTATGATTAAAAAGTAACCAAGGAATAACCCAGTTCTCTGAAAAGCACAAAGATTGTAATAAAGACGAGTATTTGTGTTAAGGAAGGTTTTGCTGACCATTTTGATGCGGATATGAACAACAAACCTTATTAGCCCTAAACCCAAAACGTTCTCTAACATTTCCCTCTGATAACGTACTGAACACGTGGAATGCTTCGTTACACATAAATCCCTCACATTATATTAAACAGAAAACCAACACACAAATACACATCAGATCCAGAGATCATCCATCACCAAAACCACCACCCTCCTATTACAAGACTGGCTAATCATAAAACCAAAATCAAACCCAAACAAACAAAAAAACAAATGTAAAAGACCTTTAACATGTTTGTGTTGAAACATTTTCTATCACACATGGTTACGGTAATGAGGTTACTGTTGAGTTTATGAAGTTTTAATCTACATCGGCTGTTCTTATGAGGTTTTACTGGAGTAAAAACAGACCTGCCACGCTGGCGTGTTTCTCATTAACCTGACTTTAATGCTGCGTTCACAAGGAATGTTTGGCAAGTGCGTGTCACATTACTAAGAAATTCAGTCACATGGTAATCCACGTATTACATCCTTAAAATCTGCAGTATTATACAGAACGGGGACAGAAAATAGAATTTGGTAGTACCTACAGTTTTGCTTTGACTGTATTACTTTTCTGAGCTCACTCACTCACTTTCTTAACCGCTTATATAATTAGGGTTGTGGTGGGGTGCTGGAGCCTATCCCAGCTTTTCAATGGGTGCAAGGCACACAGTAACATCCTGGACGGGGCGCCAGTCCATCCTGCTTTGAGCTGTATTACTTTAATAATGACATTATACTGTATTTAGCAATGCTGATATTACAGTACATGTACATGACTGTAGTTTAACAGATCTGTAGTTGTGTTAAATAAAACACAGCATACTTTCTCTACAATTACAAGCTGCCAACCTCTCAACATTGTTGGCCCACTGCATTACTTTCATGATATACTTAAGCCTCAAGGGTGTATTCAGGTTTTAAACCAGGTTTTCCAGGTTGTTACTTTCAGCTTGTACTCTACTACTACTACTGTTCCTTTTCAGTGCACAAGGTTACATTCGCACACCCAGAGGTGGAAAGTAACGAGTTACATTTACTCGCGCTACTGTAATTGAGTAGTTTTTTGTGTACTTATACTTTTTAAAGTAGATTTTACAGCCTGTAATTTTACTTTTACTTAAGTATGTTTTGTATTAAGAATTGTAATTCGCTACATTTTAAATAACATCCGTTACTGAGTGAAAAAACGCTAAAAAAAAAAATCGCGTCTGGGAAACTGCTGCAGTGAATTCTGCGATGGGGAGTCGGATCTTTCGGCTCGGTTCTTTTTAAAGAGCCGTATATACTGTATACATAACGACTCCCAGAAGCGCGACTCAGTTCCTTTGTTTCATTTTAAAGGGCCGTTCAATAGAATCGAATCATTCTACGACACATCACTAGTGGTTATAGTTTGAAAAAGTTTTAAGGGACTAAAATTACACATTACACACCCCTAAATGTTTTAAATGTTGTATCAACATGTTTTTTTTCTATTATATTTTAATTAAAAACAACTATTGTGAGATTTATATCCAATTGTCCTGTTTGCATTACACAGAAGAGACACGCCCTCCTGCTAAAAAATAACTAAGTAACGTTTACTCTGAGTACATTTTAAACGAGTTACTTTTTACTTGAGTAGATTTTAGACTAGTAACTTTACTCGTACTTAAGTAAAAATTCATTAAAGTAATAGCACTTTTACTTGAGTACAATATTTTAGTACTCTTTCCACCTCTGCGCACACCTTTACGTGTCAAACTACTTGTGTTTAGTCTCGGGGTCAAATCATTAATGAGGGTGCTCAGGAGATGCACATTTTGTGCAGTTTGTTTGTTTATTAGGATTTTAACGTCATGTTTTACACTTCGGTTACATTCATGACAGGAACGGTAGATTCATCAGTTCACAAATTTATATCGAACACAGTCATGGACAATTTTGTATCTCCAATTCACCTCACTTGCACGTCTTTGGACTGTGGGAGGAAACCGGAGCGCCCGGAGGAAACCCACGCGGACACGGGGAGAACATGCAAACTCCACACAGAAAGGACCCGGACCGCCCCGCCTGGGGATCGAACCCAGGACCTTCTAGCTGTGAGGCGACAGTACTACCCACCGAGCCACCGTGCCACCCAGCCACCCATTTTGCGCAGACTATCTGTGTTACTCAGTAGGTCTTTCATGGCGAGATCACTAATAATACAATAACGAGTTCATGTATTATTGAGGCCAGCTGTAGCCTAGTGGTTAAGGTACTGGACCAGTGATCAGAGGGTCGCTGGTTCAAGCCCTACCACTGCCAGGTTGCTGCTGTTGGGCCCTTGAGCTAGGCCCTTAACCCTCAATTGCTCAGACTGTATACTGTAACTGTAATGTAAGTCGCTTTGGATAAAGGCGTCTCCTAAATGCCGAAAATGTAAATGTATTTCTTGGCAACATAACTGAGAAAATGATGGAGTACTTTTTACACCACCAATGGCTAGAACACAACAGATATGAATCACAGTGATGTTAACAAAGGTGCACTTAGGAGGGGCAAGCAAGATATTGTGCCAGCATTGACAATTGGTCTCTATACATCTAATCTGTGTACAACTTGGGCCTGTCTTAACTGGCATTACATGTACAGTTCAATCACTCAAGCTTTGTGTGGTCAAAGTGCTTCAGTCTGTGGTGCTAAAATAAATGCAGTTAATCTGCCATCTCAAGTTCAGGCCACTATACACATTATACACAATGATTACTGCTCATTTTTGGAAGATTCAAGTCTAACTATACTAGGTATAGGTATACAAGTCTATTTAAATACCAGGTATTTAAATTCAGTTCATACGAAACTTAAAATGTATAAAACAGCAAAATAAAAGAAGCATCTTGCTGCTCATTTACTGCGTTCAGTCTTTGCTCGATTTTTACATTTTTGAAATGTCTATTGAGGAAATTAATAGAAGAACCAGATAGTTACAGTTACTAGAGCTGTACTAGATTTAGAGATTACAGATTCAGATCTGTAATTTTAACACAGTTAAACTTGAACAGATAACGGAGTGTATTTTTTATGCATCGTTCTCACTGAAATGAACATAAAAAATGTGTTTTGTTCTGTTCAAACAGATGTTAAACACCCTTGTGAACGCAGCCTGACACACCGACGCCGCAGGTACACAGTTCAATACAAAACGTCGTGTTGCTACTGCACGTGAGGCTCTAGGTACCGAAATGTTGGATGGTCGCGTTCATGCCGAGTGCTGAGTGAGGTCCGAGTTCATCAAACGGCTTTAGTGTGAAGAGAAAGGTAAACATCCAGAGCGGATAAAGTTCCTGATTGTTGTACGAGGTGCTGACCTGTTGTTCACGGAAGCAAAAATAAGCTGTAGAAAAGTCCTGAATCCTGATTCAGTAAGAGGTGTGTTCCATTAAATTATCAGTAGCTGTTTCTCTTCCTGACTCTCCCAAGCCAAAAAAAAAAAAGTCACATCAGGTGTGATTCACAGCCTTAAAAACCCACCGTGGCTCACAGCCTTTACCTTGAACAAAGCTTTTCTTCTTTTCATTGCATCTTTATCATACAAAATTCATCTCTATATGCATAACTGATATATAAATCGATATTTTAAAGAAGAAAAATCCCCTCCGCCGTTTTTTAAGTGCCGACGTAATCTCTTTTTATTCCTCCTCATATTCCTGCGAGCATCAGAGGTATAACATCTACGATTTCTGTTCCTTTGGTTCCCGAGAGCTTCCGTCACTCAAGTTGAATCATCATAGCACCAGCTGGAAACTTCTGTCCATGAGTCGAGTGGAAATATAAAACCCACTCGACTCTATATTTTATTAAAGTGCTCTCCTTGCTGATAATCTCAGTCATTCCGTGGCATTTTGAAAAGTCCCATCAAAAACACACACAAAAAAAACGTACACGGAAACAGGCACCCACTTTCTGTCCTGGGTTCGGCTCATCTCCATTTCTCAGACCTTCTCCCATACACATTGAACTTTTTCTCCCCCATACGAAACAAATCCCTTCCAACAGCGACATGCTCGAGTAACAATAAAATCATAAAATATCGAAAACAAGAAACAGTAAAACATACAGAAAGAACAAAGAAAGGTTTAGAGGTGAAACTAACTGAGCTGAGCGCCTCCCCCGGTCTGAACGGTGGACGCCGTGTGTATTGCGTAGTGATGATGAAGAGGTAACTGAGTGGTACGGTAGCTTATCTGAGGTTCAACACTTTCCTGTGTTCTATAGTATAGTACTGTATTATTAACATTCAGCAGCTAGATCTAAAATATGGGAATTAAAAAAGAAGCTATTAAGGGATTTAAATAAAACCATTGCTGATGTTTTCTCCCCCAAACTTTTAATCGTATTGTTTAATGAATTTACTGTAAAGCGACGGGATGCAGCGATTTAACATCAGAGCTCTGAAGATCTAATTACAGTAATGATAGGAATGCAATTATTTAAACCTATAACCAATCATTATCAGTCAGCGATTAACTGTTTAATGACAAAACTGCCAGCTCTGGTACTGATCGCATTGATAGTATTCAAGGGTGTGGCACCACTGGGAACCATCAGGCTAAGGCAGGAATACAGGGGTTCTCCCATTTTCTCCTAATTTAGCGTAGTCAAATTGCAGTCGAGGTGGGTATATTGCTGCTCACGCCTCCTCCGACCCGCGCGCAGCCCTTAGCGGAACCCTTTTTCACCTGTGCATTCTGCACAGACGCCTCTCCATCTGCCAATCAGGGTCCGTACACAGCGTTTGAAGACCCCACCTACATAGTCCGGACACCCCGCCCTAGCAGAGATTTGTCTGCTGCAGGCACTGCCAATTATGCCCGGAACCGACTGGTCTGGAACCGAGGAGTTCAGAATCTCGGCGCTGGTGTGCTAGCACAATATCCCGCTGCACCACCTGGGTGCCATACCGAGGGCATTTTATAGAAGCCAGTCATGGTTTTGGGTGCTGGGAGGATTTTGTACCTAGAGGAAATCCACATGGGCATGGGCATGGGCAGTACATGCCAAACTCCACACAGACAGTAACCGAAAGTAAGGATTACTTATGGTGGATCCAGGGTGTATCTCTGTCCTGCATCCAATGTCTCTGAGCAGCTGGTAGCTCAGTGGTTAAAATACTAGACTAGTGATCAGAAGGTCACTGGTTCAAACCCCAAGCAAGGCTATGACTGTATTCGGATAAAAGCTTCTACTAAGTGTCGTAAAGGTTTCCTTTTTTTTTCCAATTTTCCTCCCAATCTAGTCGTATCCAGTTACCCTATTGCAGTGGTCTCCAACCACCAGGCCCCAATCCTCCCGCCCCCGCTGGTCCGTAAAATTATATCTTATATGAAACCGGTCTGTGGTGCAAATAAGTTTGGGGCACGCTTCATCTCTACTGATGTTGACCTCCACCCTGGTTGAGGAGTGCTGTGACTAACACACGCCCCCTCCGACACGTGCGCAGTAGCCGACTGCATCTTTTCACCTGCACGAGGTGCGTTCACATGCGGATCAGCTTTGCGTACGGAGAGCCACACACCCTGATCAGCATTATTCCTCGACTCTGTGCAGGCGCCATCAGTCAGCCAGCAGAGGTTGAGGTATGAGGTCCCGTCCGGCTCCCACCCTGTATGAACAGTTAAGCTGAGTTTCGAACCGACGAGTTCGAAATGTCAGCTCGTGTGCTAGCGTGTTTTACTGCTGCGCCACATGAGTGCCCTAATGTTTCCTTTTTAATAAATTGCTGATTCCTACCATTACAAACGCTCAGTATTAGATCACTGCATCCCGTTTAAAATAGCACTTCAGGCTATCGACCGATCACGTACAGACGGATTTTCAACGAGCCGAGCCGGCACCCAAAAACAACGAAACAAATCAGGAATCTGGCAGAAGTTCGAAGACCTGAGGGGCTTTAACGGTAAGACGGAAAACATGGAACCCGTTTTTTAGCCGAGTTATGCTATAGACTGGGGAGCAGCAGCATCGAACCCCAGATCAATTGGTTAAGATTGTCTCAAGGCAAAATAATAAAAGAGGATTGAAACATCCTCCATACAGATATAATCACCATCTGGCACAGAGAAGAGTTTGGCAATTTGAACACAATTTGACCAAATCATAAGTACGACAACGTCTCATTTTCTTTGTCCTGAATCCAGAAGCTTCATTGTTAAATTGTACAAAAATATAAAAAAGTAACACATATAAAAGACAGGAAAGGCAAATCAAATAAAATAAGAGAAATAACTGCATCCAGTGGTGTGTGAGGTTGTTGGAGTGTGGCTTGTCTTCATTTGTTGACGTAACGGTACAGTCTGTGTGGTTGCAGGTAGATGCGGTTTAAAGCGCATTTATTATTTATAAATAACTAAAGAACACTATTATTTGAGTTTTATAGCAGACGCTCTTTGCATTTTGTTTGTTTTGTTGTTTACTTACAGTTAAAGAAAGTCTTCTTACAGACGATGGAGTCCCACCATCCGCTCAAGTTCATTCCATTTTCTTCTTTTGTTTCTATTTTTTCCTTTTTTAATAACAGCAGCTTTTCAAACATTCCTGGCTTGCAGAAAACCACCGTATTATTTTTCTTGTCATCTCAAACCTGTGCTCTTCAATCGGGCCCAGTAGTGGAGACAGAAGGTTGCAGACCTTCCCCAAACGTTGACGCCACTCCCCCTCCTCTGCCTCCCGTTCCGCTCCCCTCGGACTCCTCCTCATCGTCGTGGTTACTCCGGCGCGGGGTCCCGGCTTTAGCGTTTGTGCCGCCGCTGCTGTTATTGTTGGTGGTGGTTTCGGGCGAGGCGCTGTGCGAGCCCTCGTGGGGGGCGCACCCCGGGTGATTCTTGCGGAAATGCTGGTTTAGGATGGCCTGGAAGGGGAAGCTCTTACCACAGACGTGGCAGTGAAAGGGCTTGTTGCCTGTGTGCTTGCGAATGTGGTACTCCAGCTGGTCCTTGCGCGTGTACTTCTTGCCACACATACGGCACACGAAGGGCGTGATGCCCATGTGCAGGCGCATGTGCCGGTCCAGGCTGCCCTTCTGGTTAAAGGACTTGCAGCAGTAAATGCAGGTGAGGCGCGGGTTGTAGCGGAACCAGCGATCCCCCACCTGCTCTCGCAGATACTCCTCGTAGCCTCCCACATCAAACGCTGCAGCTTCCTCTGCCTGCAGAGCAGAAGAAAGAACAAGCGGGTCGTTCGCATCAGAAAACATTCACATTAAGTTCTCCACACATTCCAGGATGTCAGAAAAAACTGCTCTCTGTAGTGCACAAGGTTCTGTCAACTTTTAACCAATCAGCTAAAAGTTCTACAGGTAACATTCATCCAATCAGAACAAAGAGGAGTTCTACAGGTAACATTCAGCCAATAAGAATGAGGAGGGATTCTACAAGTAACATTCATCCAATCAGCACAAGAAGAAACCAGTGAAATCGGACCCGCCAACTGAAACTGAAATAAAATGTTCTCAAACTCTTTTTTACCACGTCTAATAAAAACATGAATTTTTCCAGCTCTTTGGTGCCAAAGTACTGACATTAACAGCTCTGGTATTAAACTTGGATCTAAAGTACTGACATTAACAGCTCTGGTATTAAACTTGGATCTAAAGTACTGACATTAACAGCTCTGGTATTAAACTTGGATCTAAAGTACTGACATTAACAGCTCTGGTATTAAACTTGGATCTAAAGTACTGACATTAACAGCTCTGATATTAAACTTGGATCTAAAGTACTGACATTAACAGCTCTGGTATTAAACTTGGATCTAAAGTACTGACATTAACAGCTCTGGAATTAAACTTGGATCTAAAGTACTGACATTAACAGCTCTGGTATTAAACTTGGATCTAAAGTACTGACATTAACAGCTCTGGTATTAAACTTGGATCTAAAGTACTGACATTAACAGCTCTGGTATTAAACTTGGATCTAAAGTACTGACATTAACAGCTCTGGTATTAAACTTGGTACTACAGTACTGACATTAACAGCTCTGGTATTAAACTTGGTACTACAGTACTGACATTAACAGCTCTGGTATTAAACTTGGTACTACAGTACTGACATTAACAGCTCTGGTATTAAACTTGGTACTACAGTACTGACATTAACAGCTCTGGTATTAAACTTGGTACTACAGTACTGACATTAACAGCTCTGGTACTGAGAGTTCTGAACACAGATCAGTAACCTCCTTTCAGAATGTGCTTTTCAGTCCAATAAAAAAAGTCTAATCAGATGAGATGAGAAACCAGTTCATACAAGAACCTGCTGACATCAAGACAAGCCAGAAGTACCAGGACAGTGCTGAGAAAACGTCAGGCCTAATTTAAACCTCGTATTCAGCACATTTTGTTCAAAAAGTAAAGAGCGTCTGCAGCCTCGGGCAAAATGCAAACAGCAGGTTTATTCCTATACATCAACCGTCCTCATTATTCCTGTTCTGCTTCTCACCATGTTGGAAATACTGATCTGCTTCAAAACCAGACAACAGAGAGGCAGGTGGCACCCAAACACGATCCAGACCAGACTGACGACACACAGGCACGGATTTAACAAGCACGATGCACAGAGAAACACAGAATGCAGCGAATGAGGAGAAGAAAATCAGTGTTACAGCCATTATGGTGTTTAAACAGCCTGTGGCAGGTTGATGTCATTCAGAACAAGATGAAAAATAAAAGTGTGTAAAAGCGCTTTTACAGCCTGGATGGATGTAATCCCTGGCATGGACATACAGGGCACCAAATAAATATATTTTGGGTCTGTCTGAAAACCTAGTGAGTCTCTACACAGACGCATTTTATGTCATCCTACACTCCCGAGAAGAGGGCGTGTCTAAATTCTTAGATCACTTAAAATGCTCCTACTGAGGCGCCTTAATTCTGAGTGATAATCTGACTCAGCGCTGAAGGCAATCCCAGCATTCAGTGCGGCACGACTTTTCTCACAAAAAATGTCAAACGTAGTGGACGAATGCGGGGCAACCAACGGAGTTCCTTTCAAATGTAAATAAGTTCTCATTGATGGTTATTTTGTATAAAGGTGCACAAGTTTTCGGCACATGGAGGGAGACGTTAGCTGGTCTGATAACGAGTTGTGGCGCCTCATCCCGTCGGTTTGAATGGCTACCTGTGTTATCTTAGTAAGCAAAAACTGCGGTGACGTAATCGCTGCTAAACTAGTGCGTCTAAATAATCTGCCTCATGAGTTTCATGTCTTATTAGAATCCTCTCTACTGAGGCAGCTGATCAGGTAGGCAGTAGGCAGCAAGGCAGCTCACTAGGTTTTCAGACAGAGCCAAAGTAAAGTAAGCTTTTATTTTGCGTATTACAAAGATTTCCCTCACATTAGACATGACGTTTAAGAGCTGCACCATCACTTCTGTGTTCAGGTGGATTATTTTTGTGTGAAGACCATCTTACAGTAATGACACCCTCCCTCAAACAAACCCCTAATCCATCCTGGTGACAGACTCATGTGAAAATGACTTGAATCGACTAATTCCATAACTATAAGCCAGGGCCATCCACACTTTGGAACGTAGCCAAAGACTGCAGGGATTGGAAACTCTCCAACCTTGGCACTAATATTATTTAGCCACCTGGTCTTCCATGCCACAGGTCTAAGAAGGTCCCAGGATGATTCCTAAGAACCATGAACCCAGATGTCTGAAGTTGGCTTGGACTCCAACTACAAGTCTTAGATAAGCATAAATAAAATGATTCAGATGAATTTGTAAACCGCTTCTGCTTCCCAGAAAGAAAATGCTAGTTTGATGACCAGTAAGTATTTATTTATTTGGGTTTTTTACGCAATGTTAAACACGTGTGTCATTTAATGGCAGAACTGTCTTCTGTCTTTATCCTTTATGACCAGTAAGTAAGCAAATCCTGAAATCCTTGATTTAATGGTGCCAACAAACTGAAGATGATAAAAAGTCAGTAACAAACATTTCGTTCCAAGGGCTAACTAACTAGAGATGCGGCGCCCAGGTGGAGCAGCAGGATATTCCGCTAGCACACCAGCGCTGGGATTCTGAACTCCCCGGGTTTGAACCTCAGCTTTGCTACTGGTGGGCATAATTGGCAGTGCCCGCAGCAGACAAAAATTGGCCATTAAAGTTTGTCGGGTGGGAAAAATGGCCGGATTGAAAGTGGGTGGGGTCTTCGACGCTGACTAAGGACCCCGGTTAGTAGCCCGAGGCGCAACATTAGTGTCATTATTATGAGATAAAGATCAGATTTCTACCTTTCTACATAATGAATAATTAAAAATATTCACACATTCATGCGTAACAGTTCAGCCGTTCATTATTTAAATAAAATAAATGCATAAAAGGTTTGTGTGTGGATTCGAATCTCTAAATGCAGCTTGTATACAGAGCTGGCACCTGCGCATTCTTACTCAGAAGAGATCTGTAGTTGTACTGTCAATTGAAATCAAGCGTCGAGTGTTGGAAATGAATTTAGAAGCCTTTTCTAATCAACAACATTCAGACACAGTGGGTTATCAGTTACTCATTGACATCCCTTTTGGTTACAAAAATACTATAATAATTACTTTTAAGTGTTTGGTTATTGAGTGTACCTGAGAGGTGGGATGCCTTTGGTCATCCGCTTGTCCTGGAGACTCACTTTTGGCCCTCTGTCTCTCCGTCATCACCACCACACTGCCTGTCGGACTAAACCTGTTCCACACACACACAAAAAGCAGAGGACTTGACATTAACCCTACACGTGTATGTAAACTTTTGACTTCAAATCTACACGTATAACAGAAAATCTTCTAAATGTCATTATTGTGACACGTCTATCACTAACATAATTGTTTACACACACTCACCTCTCAGATTCGTTGAAGCTGCTTGATGGCTGAGTGCTCTTGGCTCTGGATGCTCCAGTAACGAATCCCTCCTGTAACAACGTGCTGCGTCCTGAGGTGTCAATCATCACGGTGGGCCCCTCCTCCGTCCCACTTCCCTCCTCGGCGGAGGCTTGCGTCTCCGCCCCCATCCACTCCTCCATGCGTTCGGTCTTGATGCGGAAACCCTCCACTATGTGCACTGCTTCGTCTCCACCCCTCTCCATGCCATGCCCCGCCTCCACGTACCACTGACCCGCGCGGTTAATTCGCAGTATGGGCTCGTTCACCGCCCCCGTGGCCTCCGGGCCGAGCCCACTGTGCTCGACGATCTGCGGGCTCATGGATTCCCCGGGTGGGCTGACCTCCCTGATTTCGCTGACTTCCATGGCACTGGAAGCACTTCCGTGGGTCGCTATGACTCTGGTGCCTGCGTGCCTGGGGCTGAGTGAGCGCGCACTGGCCCTCTCAGCTTCGACGGTCCTTCCTGCACTCCGGCGGGCCCGCAGCTCCTCTTCCACGTCGGCCAGGCTAATCTTGAAGTGAATACCCTCCAAGATCTGCGTGCAGCGGTCGATAATGTGCTGCATCTGCAGGAAGCTGGCAGCCGTCAGGTAGCTAATGATATCCGCCAGCTGCAAACACAAGCGGCCCGTGTAGCAGAAGGAAAGGAGCTGCTCGAACACGGAGGGGTTGCGGATAACGGACAGGGACACGGTGCTCATCTCGCCCAGCGCCATGTGGTCCCTGAAGTATGGCGAGCTGGCAGCCAGGACCACCTTGTGAGCACGGAAGCTCTGGCCCTGGACGTTCACCACGATGTCACATAGCCGACCCTGCATGCGCAGCTGGTTTAGGTGGGACAGGACTGAGTTGCTGAAGTCAGGAATGTCCAGCTGAATGCTCCCTGTCCGCTCCATGTGGCCTCCACTTCTGCCCACAAAACTGCCAAAGAAAAAGGGGTAACCATTAAAGCTGAAGCTTGTATAAAATACAGCAGTTAGGAATTAAGAGTTCATCATTCAGTAATATAAACAGTCTAATCAGCTGTTAAACGGGCGGCACGGTGGCTAAGTGGGTAGCACTGTCGCCTCACAGCAAGCAGGTCCTGGGTTCGATCCCGGGTGGGGCGGTCCGGGTCCTTTCTGTGCGGAGTTTGCATGTTCTCCTCCCACAGTTCAAAGACATGCCGCTAGGCTAATTGGAGACACTGAATTGTCCTATAGGTACCTAGCCGCTGGGATGCACAGACCAGTGCATTGTAGTGCCGGTCCCAAGCCCGGATTAATAGGGAGATTTGCGTCAGGAAGGGCGTCCGGCGTAAAACTGTGCCTAATCCCGCCGGCGACACCTAATGGGAAGAAGCCAGAAATGCCGACCCCGTAACCGAGAAACAGGACAAAGGCTGAGGAACAAGAAGAATCAGCTGTTAAACCAAATTTTTAAAATACCAAAAAGAGCTACAGTTAGCTTAGCATGTCCCAAACACAGATACATTCATCAGTCTAGAG
Source organism: Trichomycterus rosablanca (assembly GCF_030014385.1). Lineage (NCBI taxonomy): Eukaryota > Metazoa > Chordata > Actinopteri > Siluriformes > Trichomycteridae > Trichomycterus > Trichomycterus rosablanca. The sequence continues at coordinate 3,479,583 of NC_086004.1, forward strand.
GGGGTCTTTATTATACATGTTCAGTTTTGATCATGTCACATAAAGGTCTTTTATAAAGTGATGAAGTGAAGAACACGCCAGTTGGCTACCAGAGTGGCAACTGTAAAGTCTGGTGGAGGGGTATTTAGTGCAGTATATACTTGTGTAAAAAGTACTACAGCAGCAGGAGAGAGGAAGCAAAATGCTTCAAGTATTTGTATACGACTAGATTAGAAGCAAAACTGGAAAGAAATCTGCTGGTCCAAAATATACATACAGCAATGAATTATTTAACTGGTTGCATAGAAAGTTCTATAATGTCATTAGATTTTGAGGTGTGGCCTCCAAAGTGCTTCTTATTAATTAGAAATAACAACAGCTGGTGATTTTTCTCTGCCTACTTAAATAAGGCTAGTTTGACTGCATCTGTTTGACTGATGCCATGGGCATAACTGTGGGGAAAGTCTATAAAACTCACAATAATCATTTTGGAAGCCATTTAAGCACCATAAATTGTTGTCCATTAGTACAAAGTACAGGGAGCAGTGGGCTTTTTTTCCAAGGCAATTTTGTCCAGGTGGTCAAATATAACCTAAAATAGCACATACTGGTGCAAGAACCTCCTAAAACAGGCCTGCCATGAATTAGAAGCTATTCCATCTTACTGATCCCTTGTGCACAAAGCAAAGTCCTGGTTTGACATGAAATTACTCCAGTGACCTAAACAGAGCCCTCGTTGCAACCCCACTGAACACCAATGCAATGGACTGGAACATCAAATTGCCCAAGGAATTAGCAAAGCCTGACAGACACACCCAAAAATCTTGTGAAAAGTCTCCTCAGAGGAGTTGAGGCTTCTGTAAGTGCCCATAGTTCGAAGGTGTCTAGTGTACGTGTTATACACTTGTGCAGTATGCAGTACTGATTCACTTCCAGTCCTGAAGTGCTCAACTGCTCTGCAGAGTTTCACATTTTCTCTGCTTTCACATCTGATACAGGCTCATAAATACTTGATAATTATTATTATATAATTATACTTGAGTTAGGCATGTTGGGAGTAAAGAGAACTCAAAACTCTGCAGAGCAGTGGGCCTTAAGGACTGACAGTAAGAAACCATGGTAAAAATGATATACTGGCACAGTATTTATCCACAGTATAAGATGGGGTACATAAATAATTGGACACTGACAATGTTTCGGTTGTTTTGATTGTATAGTACAGCGCAATATAGTTTAGAGTAAATAATAGGTATGATTTATAGACAGAGTCTCAGCTTTAATTCAAGGGTATCTGGATCCAGAAGAGATCAGCGAAGAAATGACACCATTTTCTATGTGAGATCTATAGAGCTGTCACTGACTGTACAGAAAGCCCTTGTTTGACAAAAAAATCAGAAATCCTTTGAAATGACGAGTTATGCAACACAAAACCGTCAGGAAGATCACGAACCACGTCTTTAAATTAATGATCAATAGTTTCATCACTTTTTGTTTTCATTACTTTGGAGCGCATGAAATATGTGCCTTCTGTTTAAGAATGACTGTTCCCACTGTATTTCAGACAACACAGACCAAATACTGGTGCAGTATGTAGTATACAGTATATACTGGAGTCGTTTGTAGTATACAATATATACTGCTGCAGTATGTAGTACAGAGCATATACACTGAATAGTGGTGCAGTATGTAGTATACACTGAATACTGGTGCAGTATGTAGTATACAGTATATATGGGTGCAATATGTAGTACAGAGCATATACTGGTGCGTTATGTTGTATAGACTGAATAGTGGTGTAGCATGTAGTATACAGTATATACTAGTGCAGTATGTACTATACAGTATATACTGGTGTAGTTTGTAGTATACAGTACACACTAGTATAAGGTATACTCTGAATAGTGGTGCAGTATGTAGTATACAGTATATACTAATGCAGTATGTAGTATAAAGTATATACTAAAGTATGTTGTATACAGTATATACTAGGGCAGTATGTAGTATACATTATATACTAAAGTATGTTGTATACAGTACACACTAGTATAAGGTATACTCTGAATAGTGGTGCAGTATGTAGTATACAGTATATACTGGTGCAGTATGTAGTATACAGTATATACTAGTGCAGTATGTAGTATACAGTATATACTAAAGTATGTTGTATACAGTACATACTAGGGCAGTATGTAGTATACATTATATACTAATGCAGTATGTAGTATACAGTATATACTAGTGCAGTATGTATTATACAGTATATACTAAAGTATGTTGTATACAGTATATGCTAGGGCAGTATGTAGTATACATTATATACTAGGGCAGTATGTAGTATACATTATATACTAGGGCAGTATGTAGTATACATTATATACTAATGCAGTATGTAGTATACAGTATATACTAAAGTATGTTGTATACAGTATATACTAGGGCAGTATGTTGTATACAGTATATGCTAGGGCAGTATGTAGTATACATTATATACTAGGGCAGTATGTAGTATACAGTATATACTAGGGCAGTATGTAGTATACATTATATACTAATGCAGTATGTAGTATACAGTATATACTAAAGTATGTTGTATACAGTACATACTAGGGCAGTATGTAGTATACATTATATACTAATGCAGTATGTAGTATACAGTATATACTAAAGTATGTTGTATACAGTATATACTAGGGCAGTATGTAGTATACATTATATACTAATGCAGTATGTAGTATACAGTATATACTAAAGTATGTTGTATACAGTATATGCTAGGGCAGTATGTAGTATACATTATATACTAATGCAGTATGTAGTATACAGTATATACTAAAGTATGTTGTATACAGTATATACTAGGGCAGTATGTAGTATACACCGAATAGTGGTGAAGTATGTAGTATACAGTATATATGGGTGCAGTATATAGTATAGATCATATACTAATGCAGTATGTAGTATACAGTATATACTAATGCAGTATGTTGTATACAGTATATACTAGGGCAGTATGTAGTATACAGTATATACTGGTGCGACATTTAGTATACAGTATATATGGGTGCAGTATATAGTATAGATCATATACTGGTGCAGTATGTATTATAGAGCATATACTGGTGCAGTATAGTGGTGCTGTGTGTAGTATATACCAGTGCATTTTATAGTACAATATATACAGTATAGTACTATTATGTAGCATAAATAGATTTGCATTATTGGTGGTGTAGTATACATTATGTTATAGATATTGGTGCAGTATGTAGTATGCATAACATTCTACAGCACAGTAAGATATACACCAGTACATTATGTAGTATTTATTATACTTGTACATAACATAGTAGTGCAGAAATTGTCATTAAAATCAATTCTTACCTTTTATACTAACGAGCACAAACTCGCTTCCTATATGTTCGGCACTTTTGATGTTTTATGGCTACAGTCGGCAGTCCGTTGAAGAAACGATCCTCAGATCATCAGCGACAGAAGTTTCCATGATTTCTTGCATAGATGAGAACAGATGAATGTAAATGTGACTTGTTTGGCTTTGGGTCATTGCACTGCAGCACTGAAGCCAAACCATAAAAAACAGCTACAGGGAGGCGCCTTGAGCCTCTCAACGCTAAAAACCCAAACCAATCCGACAAGACTGAGGCCGATTCTTCATTGCTCATACAGACAACACTTCTATCATCAAATAAGAGCTCACACATCAGCCATCATGAGTTTAATAGAACACTTTATCCCCTCCGTGTTCGCTTTCTTTCCCATTTCTTCTCCGATCTCATATTCCCCATGTATGAAAATGAGTCGATGTGCAGAACCCGTAAAGCATTTTGGGAAATGTAGTTCTAATGCCAGTTTAAATGTGCAGCGTAAAGACCTCGAAGGACTCAAATTCCCATCATGCTCTGTGTTTTCGGCAGACTCAGGGGAGGGAGTTGTTGTTTGGTTGCATTTCTAGGACTCGTCTGAACGTTTTTATTTCATCTGACAAACATTCTGCATTACTAAATAAATATGAATTTAAATAAATATTAATCAAGTTAGCTGTGAATATTCAAAACTTAATGCTTGTTTGAAACATAAACAACATTTGTACCACGGTCGCTAGTGTCAGTTTATCTGCAATCTCGGTTTTTTTATCAGTTGAACTTGAGTCAGTTTAAGGGGACATGAAGCACCAGACAGCATTCAAATACAAGATGGATCCTCAAACTAAAGTCCTCACAAGCTAAAACAACAAGCTTTTAATTTACATTTAAGGACAAATGCATTTATCCTGCATTGAATGTGACAGCAGGTTGGTTGTCCTGGTCAACCTGTGTTAGCTTACATGAGCTAACTCAGCAGAAAATAAGAAATGCCAATATTTGCATTAACACTGACAATTTTTATTAAACAATCATATATCATATTTATATACAAGTCACATTTATACTGGCAATGTTGCTTTTTTGTAAATGAGCATTAAAAATCCAAAAAGTTTCATTCACGCTTACTTTAGCTTTAATTCTTCAAAATGATAATAATAATAATAATATGTTACATTTATATAGTGCCTTTCACAATGCCAAGGACGCTTTACATACTTAGAGGGAAAATAAATAAATAAATAAAATGATATATACTGGTGTCGTTTGTAGTATACAATATATACTGGTGCGACATTTAGTATACAGTATACATGGGTGCAATATCCAGTATAGAGCATATACTGGTGCGGTATGTTATATACAGTATAGTGGTGCTGTGTGTAGTATATACCAGTGCATTTTATAGTACAATATATAAATGTGCATTAAAAAATAATAAAAATTTGACACTGCAAACGAGCAGAATTTCACATCATATTTATATACAATCACATGTATACTGGCAATTTTGCTTCATATATATTTACATTTACATTTTCGGCATTTAGGAGACGCCTTTATCCAAAGCGACTTACATTACAGTTACAGTATACAGTCTGAGCAATTGAGGGTTAAGGGCCTTGCTCAAGGGCAGCAACCTGGCAGCAACCTGGCAGTAGTGGGGCTTGAACCAGCAACCTTCTGGTTACAAGTTCAGTACCTTAACCACTAGGCTATGGCTTGCCTAATATATAAATCACGCTTGTGTTGTTCCATTAAGAATATAATCCATTATTTTGTAAATGTGTATAAATCCAAACTTAGGGTGGCTAAGTGGGTAGCACTGTCGCCTCACAGCAAGAAGGTCCTGGGTTCGATTCCCAGGTGGGGCAGTCCGGATCCTTTCTGTGTGGTGTTTGCATGTTCTCCCCGTGTATGCGTGGGTTTCCTCCGGTAGCTCCGGTTTCCTCCCACAGTCCAAAAACATGGAAGTGAGGTGAATTGGAGATACTAAATTGTCCATGACCGTGTTTGATATAACCTTGTGAACTGATGAAACTCGTGTAATGAGTAACTACCGTTCCTGTCATGAATGTAACCAAAGTGTAAAACATGACGTTAAAATCCTAAAATCCAAACTTATGAACGACTCACTTCAAACGAGTCATTTTCGACACGAATAACTCTGTTCAAATGAATCATTCTTAGGAATCGAATCACACAGCTGTACTCCCAGGTGTATTTAATGAACAGAAGCTAAGGTAAGCACGATTTACTGCATGCATTTGTTTGGTAAAAAAGCATTATCAAATATTAAACTTTTGGGGTTTTTAATGTTTATTTATTTGAAGCAAAATGACCAGTACAAACGTGATGTGAGATTCTGCTCGATATAAAAAAAATGATATAATTGTCAATACTGATACAACACAGTAATATAAATAAAAAATATAAATACTGTAACTTATGAATACATCAGCTAAAATTATTGACATTGCAAAAAATAATATGAAATGCTAATAGTTAACAACATTAGCTAATGAAAAACTAATAAAAGCTAATAATCAACATTAGCTAATGTAAACTTATGCAGGTTTTCCATGGCAACCAACATTCTGACGTCACAAGGTACGCTAGGACAAAGATGACGCTACAGTTGTCTGATATATTTATATTTATTTATTTATTAGGATTTTAACGTCATGTTTTACACTTTGGTTACATTTCTGACTGAAGGTAGTTACTCATTACACAAGATTCATCAATTCACAAGTTTAATATCAAACACAGTCATGGACAATTTTGTATCTCTAATTCACCTCACTTGCATGTCTTTGGACTGTGGGAGGAAACCGGAGCTCCTGGAGGAAACCCACACAGACACAGGGAGAACATGCAAACTCCACACAGAAAGGACCCTGACAGCCCCACCTGGAAATCGAACCCAGGAACCCAGGACCTTCTAGCTGTGAGGCGACAGTGCTACTCACCAAGCCACCGTGCTGCCCCATTTGTCTAATAAAAAGTTTATAACTTTAAATCTAGTTTCACTGACTATTTAACCTGTATAGATTTTTAGACTGATAGTCCATCTTGTATTTTATGTTAACTATATTTAGTGTTTCATGTCCCCCTTTTAAGTGAGCTAAATTATTATATACACAGTTGTAATCTGACATGTTCAACCCCCTCAACTTAACAGGTATTATTGTGATGTGTACAAATATACATGTACAAAACAGTCTCAGTAAACAGAAAATAGTTATTAATGCATACAGTCTTAAAACATCAGTTTTAAAATCATTTAGTTCTCTTGACAAATGTCTGTGTGCACTATTATCCAGCCTTTAGCCCCAGGACTTGGTGGAACATCCTTTTGCTTTAATTGCCTCTAATTAGAATAGAATAGAATCTTCACCTATTCTTCTTGTGCCAAAACTTCCAGCTCACTGAGGTTTGATGGCTTCTGTGCTGCAGCTGCATGAAAAGCTTGTGGTCATGAGCCTCGCCTTTTCTTGCGCCAGACGTACCGCTGATCCATAGGGCCAAACACTTCCATTTGTGATCTGTCGTACCAGATCAGCTAAAGCAAATAGAGAGTGTTGGATCATGTTAGAACACAAATTTGATTGTGACATGGCAGTATTAACAAAATATGATATAATTATAAAAGTGATGATTTCATTTATTGAAGGAAAATGCTGTTCAGCCCTACCTGGCTCCCTCAGCTACCAAGTCAACCAGTTGACCAATTTCAGTTGGGTTCAATTTCACTAGCCACACCCAGGAAAGATTACTGCCAGATCTGTTGAATCTAAACATCATTTAAGTAGAACCTGTCTGGGAATGGGAAGCAGGCTAGAAAGTCTCAAAAAGCAGCACATGATGCCAAATTCTAAAGACATTTGTATACAGATGCAAAACAAAGTCATTAGTATCTACCCGTCTGGAAAGGAATACAAAGCCATTGCTAGTGTTCTGTGACTGCAGCGAACTAGAGTGGAGAAAACTTGGAACAGTGGTGAATCTTTCCTGGAGTGTCCGGCCTAACAGAATTTCACAAAAGAAACCAGGCGAAGATCTAAGGAACTGCAGGCCTCACTTGCCTCAGTTTAGGCTGATGTACATGATTTCACAGTAAGAAAGACACTGGGCAAATGTGGCACGCAAGGTGCAAACCACTGCTGACCAAAAAAAAAAAACACTTAGGCTTATTTCACATTCGCTAAAACATCTAGATGACCCCCAAGACTTTTGGGATAATATTCACTGGACTGATCAGTCAAAGATAGAACATTTTCATAATCGTTCTGTTACATCTGGCGTAAAACTAACACCACATTCCACTATAAGAACACACCAACAAACATGTGATGGTCCAGGGCTGCTTTGCTTATGCAGGACCAGGACAACTTGTCATAGTAAATGCAACCATGAATTCTGCTCTCTATCAGAAATTCCTGAAGGAGAATGTCCACCCCTCAGTTTGTCACCTAAAGCTCAGGTACAGTTGGGTCATGCAGCAGGACAACAATTAAAATCACACAAACAAGTCCACCTCTAAATGGCTCAAAAGAAACAAAAAACAGATACAGATCCTGACTTGAATCTCATGGAGATGCATTGATAACACCTTAAAGGTCAAAAACCCTCCAATGTAGTGGAATTAAAACAAGTCTGTAAAGAAGAGTGGTCCAACATTCTTCCACAGCCATGTAAAAGACTTAGTCCAAGTCATCGCAACATCAGATAGCATTTGTTAACTGCCAAGGGTGGCACAAGCCAATTGCATCTAAGCAATTGAATCCAATATTTAATCCCTTGGCTGATGACTTGGGGTTCTGCTAAGCTTCCTTTTTAAAATTCTATCCATTTTTACATTACACTAGTTTTACTGGCAGGTAAACAGCCTCAGGGTCCCCCAGAGCATTCTATTTATAACCAGTGTTCACACTAAATGGTTTCAGATCCTCATACATGCTGTAATATAAAAATAAAACAGTAGGAAACACACAACACATAAGATAAATGCCATTTTGAGGCATTTAGAAGGGATAATGTTCTTATTGCAAATCTCCCATGGGTACAGTGTATGCCCAGTCTGTTTCTATTGGTGGAATCTAAATTGCTGACCTTATCTGAGGCGAGTGAGGCCTGCAATTTTAAGATGTTATTCTGGGTTCTTAAGTGACTTTGTGGATGCATCGTCAATGCAGCATTGGATTTTGATAGGTCACCTATTTCTGTTTCAGGTTTTCTTAATTTGGAGATAATGACTTTCACTGTGAAATGTCCTTTCTTATTCCTTGAACTTCTTTTGATCATGGCATAGTGTGTATTTTGTAGTGCTGACATCTAATGTCTAGTGCAACAACCCAATTATCAATAACATTTGGGTGATTGTTTAATAAACTGGTTAACTAGGGGACATTTTTTAGATGTGAACAGGAGTCGTTGGTTTTTTTTGAATAAATAAATATATATTTTTAACTTTTATCTTGTATTTACTCAGGTTGTCTTTGTTTCATGTTATATTTGCTTAGAAAATAATTGAATCAATTGTGACATGAGAATTTTACTCACATATTTATGCCACAGCACACACCAGACTTGGCACAGTTTGGGTTTGGGACCAGCACTCCCAATGGTTAGGCCTTTTCTTTTTCAGTCACCTCACTGGACAGTAGACAATCATGTCCATGCAGATGCCCGACTGTCCACAGCTGAGATTCGAACCCTTGATCTCAGTTGAGCACGATTCAGTGTGAGTTGTTTTGGATGTTGTCCTCTAGATGGGGCTGTTTGAGCAGAAATGGGTTTTGAACATGGGCAAAAGTATGTGGACACTCCTCATAATTATTGAATTCCATTGTTCAAAATCATTTAAAAGAATAATAATAATTTTATAAACAAAATAGTTTAGTACTAAAAAGTCAAAATGGTCAACTTTGTCTGTAAGAGCAGGTCAACCAGCAGGATTTAAAAAGTGCTATTGATAAATTAGTAGGTTTGTTTAAATTTATCATGAAATCAAGGTGGTACCACGTAGAAAAGACACAGTTGGTACAAAATAACACAGAATTTTATGTCATTTTACATTCAACCAAACTATGGTACCAGAAACTGCCTGTACAGAAAACAAATTCAATCATATGGATGAATAATTTACTCAACATTCCTTCCGGGATTAACAGACTTTATCTAATAATGTGTGAAGTAAACTTCCACCAAACTGTGCTGTTAGTTTTAAACCAACTTGGTGCATCTTTTTTGTGAAAGAAGGGAGATCTGACTCTAAACAGCATTTATTTACAAATGTTTGGCTACTGTTGGACCCCCGAGCAAGGCCCTTAACTCTCAATTGCTCAAACTGTATTCAATCATAATTGTAAGTAGTTTTGGTAAAATATTGACTGCTAAATGCCTCAAATGTAAGTTGAATATCGATTAGTATTTGCTCTTGAGTCACTATGTATAGTCATTAAATGTTTTGCCTCACAACCATAGAAACTCAAGATATTTGTTATTTAAAAAGTGAGTCTGTCATGTTTTCATTTGTAAGCAGTAATGATTGGGTGAAGTAAAGCGTTCTTGAGTGTGTGATTATACACGGCGCTGAGATTTGATCCCATTTGATCTCAGTGGCCCCTATGTGAAAGACAAACCCCTGTACAACCAGTCACCTTTTATCAGCTGTGTTAAATGTGCACGTTTTACACACGTCTTTATTAAATCAGGCCGCTGTATCACTGCAGTAAGTCAGAAACCATCACATACTTTGTTTATACAGCAAATATTTATTTACAAGCTAACAAAACACAGACACAGGTGTTACAATGTGCAAAAAACAAACCACAGGGACACATGAGCTCATGACCGACCTATTGCACCGCACACGTAATGCCATGTAAAGAGAAATACACATTTAATTTTATACAATATTGACATTCTGCAGCGTTTCAGTACAGATGTGACGGCTAATGTAACAGTGATAAAAATCTCTGATCAGGTTTGCATTTCTGGGTTTCAGTACTAATCACTGAATTACCCCAGAATTTGTAGGATCAAACCCAAGATTGATGCTGTAATGAGACCAGACCTGGTGCTATAGTTAAAACCAGAGAATGCACTACGGAGTGGTACAGATATCACAACCTCATCATTTACATGCATGTTTAAGATAAATTAATACTGGTAACTACTGTACAAAGTTCTGAATTTCTACCACTGTTCGATACAAAAGTGACATCAAACATTAGAAAAATACATTCTGAATTCTCTGAGGGTAGAAATGTCACTAATACTGTGTTGAGTTAAAACAAAAACACAAGTACCTTTTATCCTTTTATTGTGTTTCTTTCATTTAATTGCAATAAAATGATACAATAAACAAACTAATAACACTGTCTAATGTCAGTAAGGCCTATCCTGGCTCTCAGAGAGCACTTTTATAACAAGTGCTATTCTACATGTTCTTCACAACAGTAAGGAAGTGACTGTTTGCATCTGGGTGAAAACAGAAAGGTAAAAAGTAGAATTAGCATCTAGTTTAGTTGATGCCAATTGCATGAATTGAAATGCATTATTTAGTTGATGCAGCATTAATTAGTCTTTACAAGTCAAATTAAATGGGTTTTAAGACAAATGAAAGTCCAATTGTGTTCAAATTTGTCCCATAAAGTGACTTTGTTGACCTAAAGCTGGTCTGCTTTGAAAATCTACAAGGGAAAAACTTCAAACTATAACACAGAAAATCCAAAGTCACGTAAGTGCTATAACTGTAACTATAAATATAGCGGTGTACAGATTGATATTTTATACACTGTTACCCAATTATTTATTCATGCATTAATTTATTTATTCATTTTCACTAAATGCTTCCTCCTGGTCAGGAACACCAGGAACACCATTGCAGGGCAACACACACTATTCCTTTACTTACTTATATTAAGGGACTATCTAAAGCAGCTAATCCACTATCTGCATGTTTTTGGAAAGTGACAGAAACCTCTATGTTCATTTCTTTTTTTTATAATATATTTTCTTTATGCGTTTTCTCCCTTTTAGCTCGTCCAATTGCCCGATTGCGTCATGCTTCCTCTCCACCAATGGCGATCCCCGCTCTGATTGAGGAGAACGAAGCTAACCCACGCCCCCTCCGACACGTGGGCAGCAGCCGTATGCATCTTATCACCTACACTTTTGACGAGTGCAGTGCAGCTCAGCGTTGTGTACGGAGAGACACACCCTGACAGCACTCTTTTCTCATCTCTGTGCAGGCACCATCAATCAGCCAGCAGAGGTCGTGATTGCATTAGTTATGAGAGAGAGACCCCATCCGGCTTAATCCTGCCCATATCTGAACAACAGGCCAATCGTTGTTCATGTGAGATTCGATACGATGTATTCTAGATCCCAGCTTTGGTTCCAGCGTGTGTTTTTACCGCTGCGCCACCTGAGCGGCCTCTATGTTCATTTCTGAAAGTTAAACTGCATTTATTAAGTCGACAACAACAGAGTTAACTTCAAAGATCACATCAGATAAATTAAAATAAGAGCTAACACAAGCGTTTTGGCGTTTTAGTTATGAAAACAGCAGGCCTTGCAATGACTAGCTTGTAAGCCAACTCACTATCTGGCAATGGGAATTTATCTTAGACACAGGCACCAGTTTATCACTCTCACTTTTATATTCACGTATACTCATGTAAGCAGGAAGAAATCAAACCAGAAGAAGCACGTGTGAAACCAACAACCAACGCTGGCTGCCTTGTTATCATTTGACTAAAATTAAACTAGAACTATTTAACTAGAAATGTGAGTCCTTTTACAAAATCAGTACAAGCCAATTGTTTTTAATGCCCTTTTCAGCCAGATGCAAACAAACACTCCATAGAAATGGTGGGTAATACTGATTAATCAAGTTTACAGAGCTCCGTTGGTTAAGTGCTTTTTCTGAAAGGTTTCAGAGGAAGAGGAAGACGTTTCAGTGCTTCTTCGTAAGTGGCAAGAATGGTTTTGTAAGAGAGCAGCAGTTTGTAGTTCAGGCAAGGGCGTAAAGATCTCTATGTTTAGTCTTAGATTCTCCCAGCTTTGCCCTTTCGTGGTTTCATACCATTAAAGAAAGTTGGTGTAGAAACTATTGTACCACTTATACAACCGTGCTGCAGGGGGACCAGTATTAAATGTTCACTCCTCTGGACAATGTGGACGACTGAACATGTTTTATTTCCTCGGGTTCTCATCTTGGCACCTCATCTTCTTAGGACCCTTGGAAATTTCACACTTATACACATTTACATCCACATACATTCACTACTAGGAAAAAAACACGTCCACAGTCTTTTTAAGAAGAAGAATTGATGTTTCCCGAGGATACAACAGTCTCCCTGGGTGAATACTCCGGCTCTTCCTTGTTTGGGTGTGAAGAATTGTCCGATTTGCTCCGGCTGAACTCAGCACCCATGATAGGCCTGGAGAACTTGCCTGACGGCTGAGAGCACATCAGCATCTTGATGAACGCCCGACGCATCTCATTGCTGGTGAGCGTGTAGATGAGTGGATTCATGGCAGAATTGAGTACAGCCAGAGCGAGGAACCACTCTGCTTTGTACAGGATGTGGCAGGTGCGAATCTCGCAGGCTACATCCAGGAGGAGCAGGACAAAAAGCGGCGCCCAGCAGGCGATAAAACAGCTCAGGACGATGATGACCGTCTTCAGAAGAGCCATCGACTTCTCTGAGCTCTTGTTTCCGCTCGCGCGCCCATTAGTGACCTTTCGGAAGACCAGCTTGCGGCTGCGGGTGCGCACGAGCACGTAGATCCGGGCGTAGAGGGCCACGATGGCCATGAGGATGACACTAAAAACAGTCGTGCAGAACAAGATGTAGGTTTTGTGGTAGAGCGGCAGCACCGTGGAACAGGTGGTCATGCTCTGGATGCAGTTCCAGCCCATTACAGGCAATCCACCGAGAATAGCAGCAATGAACCAGACGGTGCTGATGAGCATGAAGACTCGACATGTATTACCGCTGTTGTGGAGCTTCATCTTAAGCATGGTGAGGTGACGCTCGATTGCAATAGCCAACAAGCTAAACACCGAAGCAGCCAAGGCCACAAACATGCTCCCCTCTCGGAAGAACCATTGCATAGGACTGAGTTTATACGTATTGGCTCCTGAGAGCAGGATATTCGCCGTGTACACCACTCCCGCCAGCAAGTCTGACAGCGCCAAGTTCCCAATAAAGTAATACATAGGCTTGTGAAACTTTTTGGTTCTCCAGATCGTGAGAAGAACCAGGATATTCTCCAAAATGATAAAGCAGCAAACGATGATGAACACAACAGAATCAGCCTTGAGTCCGGAAGGCTTTTCTATCTTACGATACTTCCCAGTGAAGTTGTAGTGCTTGGCTATCAGGTCAGAGTACACCGAGTCTGCCATGGTCCCAGTCTGGCTGAGCTAGTGTATGATCCAGGAGTAGTGCAATCCACTGTTAGTCCACTGAGGGGCTCTGGAGGACCAGGGTTGGTTTGTATCCACTTCTTATATGATGATAAGTTTCCTAACGTTCCTTAGGTCAGATAAAAATCCTTAGTGTGGAAGAATAGTGAAGGCAAATCCAAGGATGGCATTGTGAACAGGCTGAAAGTAACAGAAACAGAAATAAATACAATGAATGGTGTTAGAACAATGTTATACTTCATTCATCCCCTAAACATCTTACATACAGCATTTATTCTTTATAACTTAGATTTAACAGTTTCTTCTATGTATCATACAAAAACTAGGAAAAGTTCCACTGAGCAGAGAATTAATATGGATCCTTAATTCAAACATTGGACTTTTAAATGGTTAAAAATGAAATTAGACCTTGTTAATAAACGTAGATGCAAATGCATGTAAGATTAAAACCAAAACGACTCAAAAAGAGTATTTGCCCCCTTGAATGACCATGCAAACCATATAAAAGTGATTCATAAATACGACCAAATGTTAAAAATACAACCAAATTATTTGTAGATCAGATTATAATGCTTTTCATTCTAATATGAGAACTTTATACAGAACTGAATCATTTGCGTTTGGGAACTTTAATTCTGATTAAACAGCACAAACCCAACATAAGAAAATCGCTCTAAAAATCACATTAATCTCGTTAAAATACTCAAAAAAGTGTTAAACACAGAAAGAAATGTAATTCATTATTTTTCTGTCTGTTAAATATCTATTGGATGCTTTTCTTCAGGTGTTAGGAAACGGATTCTTTATCACAGTTTTTACACTATGTTAAGAATAAAATGCAAAATGCTTTTACATTACCAGCTCCCAACTGATTTAATGATTTTCTCCAGAATAGTTTTAATCTAATGATGTGATTTAAATCCATTAGTTAAAATGATCAGATCTTAATGCAGGTGGATCATCAGCAGCTCCAGCTCCAGTTCAGTGGCGCATATTTTTACATCTTTATTTCTTTATAATAGAACTTGGATAAATATAATAATGCACTTTATTCACTTTTCAACCTATAAAACCATATTTTACACCAGATTATGTAATTAAACCAGTTTAGTGTAATTATAAAGAAGAGGAGATGGAATCTTACCTGCTCTGTGTAGTGAAAGCGCGCGCTGCGGCTCTGACAGTCTCGTGTGTCTCGCGCTCTACGGGGCTTCGCTACAGAGCACGAGCTGCAAACATCCAGCTCCACCCACTGGTCACACCCACACCCACTGATCCGTCCACACACACACACACACACCCACCCACTGATCCGTCCACACACACACACACACACCCACTGATCCGTCCACACACACACACACACACACACACACACACACTGATCCGTCCACACACACACACACACACACACAATGCAATTTCTAGTATCTCCAATTAACTTGACTTTAGAGTTGTGGGAGGTAACCAGAGCACCCGGAGGAAACCCACACAGAACGTATTATGGATGCCTGGATGGGGATTCAAACCCAGGACCTTCTTACTGTGAGGTGACAGTGCTACCCACTGTCATTGTGCCACTGTCATTTATTCTTTCATCGTTTTACCACCGCTTTATCCTGATCAGGGTCGCGGCGGGTTTGATTCATTGGGCAAAAAGCACAAAACACCCTAAACAGATCGCCAGTCACACTCAGGGTGATTTCTAGTAACTCCAGTTAACCTGACTGCAGGTCTTGTTGTTGTGGGAGGTAACCAGAGCACCCGGAGGAAACCCACACAGAAACGGGGAGAACACTTTCTATCAGAACCAGCATTAACTTCTTCAGCTATTTGAGCTGCAGTAGCTCGTCTGTTGGATTGGACCACACGGGCCAGCCTTCGCTCCCCACGTGCATCAGTGAGCCTTGGCCGCCCATGACCCTGTCGCCGGTTTACCACTGTTCCTTTCTTGGACCACTTTTGATAGATACTGACCACTGCAGACCGGGAACACCCCACAAGAGCTGAAGTTTTGGAGATGCTCTGACCCAGTCGTCTAGCCATCACAATTTGGCCCTCGTCAAACTGGCTCAGATCTTCACACTCGCCCATTTTTCCTGCTTCTAACATCAACTTTGAGGATAAAATGTTCACTTGCTGTCTAATATAGCCCACGTACTAACAGGTGCCGTGATGAAGAGATGATCAGTGTTATTCACTTCACCTGTAAGTAGTCATAATGTTATGCCTAGTCGGTGTAGCTGAAATAACAATTAAGCCTCTCTTGAACCAGAAACTTGACCAGGATAAAGCAGTTAATGAAAATGAAAGTAGTTATTATTGTTATAAATAACAGCTGCCATTAGATTAACATTTAGATTAACACAGGCATTGATTTTTTTACATTTCTTTGCTTTTATTCCTCAATAGATTAGGCTGAAAAGTGTTGAAATATTATTTATTAATGTCCTTGAACTGTGATCCCATTGTTCCATCCTGTGGTGGAACCCCAAATCTTGAGATCTGAGGAAGGTCTAAATATCCACCTATTCACTTCCAGTTTCTTCTGTCCGTTAATCAAACTCGCTGGACAGTCTTCTGATTCCGACCGTCTCTTCACGTCAAGGGCATTGCGAGTCCTGGTGCCTGGAGATAAGGAGGGGGTTGTTTGTGCTTTGAGGGGAGTAGGGGGAGCTCATTTGAGATAACACCCTCGGGCACATCTTCATGCTTCATCTGTCAGATTGGTTTTACTTACAATTAAGGTTAATCCTATTCCCGAGTTCATTATCAGTCTGGAATATTTCAGTTGATAGACGTCGTGGTTATAAATCTGAAGTGAATCCCGAACCTCCACCAATTAAATCTGAGCCTCAAACTGCCCATTTTTAAAGCCATTCCCAAGAGAAAAATATAACGTGACAAATGATGCTCCAGCTTTGTGCTCTGTACAGTGCCACTATAAATCAGTCTCTGTTGGAGACTTGAAGTGTCTCTGGTGGGTTTCCTCCACCTTTGCTGATTTAAGGCAGCTCTGTCGGGGGAAAAATGTGGTTTCCTGATGTTGAGTTTTTTGTTACTTCTCTTTATTTCCAACCCTCATTACTCAGAGATAACTCTTATAATCCTCGCTTCATTCATATCGACATGCAGTCCAGCGAAAAAAAAGGAGTTATCTGAAACCAAGCGGTTCAACCTATTTCACATTTCAGCTTCAATAATGAATCAATGAAAGAGAGAATGAATGAACGCCTTTATTTGTCATATACACCGACCTGGCATAACATTATGACCACTAACAGGTGAAGTGAATAACACTGATCATCTCTTCATCACGGCACCTGTTAGTGGGGGGGATATATTAGGCAGCAAGTGAACATTTTATCCTCAAAGTTGATGTTAGAAGCAGGAAAAATGGACGAGCGTGAGGATTTGAGTGAGAGGGTCAGAGCATCTCCAAAACTGCAGCTCTTGTGGGGTGTTTTTATCAAAAGTGGTCCAAGGAAGGAACAGTGGTAAACCGGTGACAGGGTCATGGGCAGCCAAGGCTCACTGATGCACGTGGGGAGCGAAGGCCAGTGTGGTCCGGTCCAACAGACGAGCTACTGTAGCTCAAATTGCTGAAGACGTTCATGCTGGTTCTGATAGAAAGGTGTCAGAATACACAGAGCAGCACAGTTTGTTGTGTATGGGGCAGCAAAGGGGGACCAACACAATATTAGGTCATAATGTTATGCCTGATCAGTGTAAGTCATATATTTAGAAAGCAGTGGTGGCTTAGTGGTTAAGGTACTGGACTGCCAAGTTGCCACTGTTGGGCCCTTGAGCAAGGTCCTTAACCCTCAGTTGCTTTAATTGAACTCATGTCATAATTGTCGATGTGGATAAAAGCGTCTGATAAATGCTCCAAAAGTAAATGCAATATTTGTCATATACAAGTGTACAATAGAGCGCAGGGTATAGCGCAGCTATTGTACGGCACCCTGATGGGTTGAGGGAGTTAAGGGCCTTGCTCAGGGGCCCAACAGTGGCTGCATGTCAGAGCCGGGATTCAAACTCTCAACTAAAAAGCCCTAAGCTCTACCCACTAGGCTACCACTGTCCCCTTAATGCAGATCAACCCAAGTGTGTTTTTATCACACTAATAATGGGATCAGATTTGAATCGTTAGCAGATTATTTAGGTAGTAATGAAAATGGCTTAATGTATAACCATAAATCTGTGGACACCTGATCATGGTTAGATTGCTAGATTTTGTTAGAAAGGTTACTCTGTCCATCTCCTTTGTAGCTATCACAGCCTCCACTCTTCTGGAAAGACGTCCTACAAGATGTTGAAGTTCTGTCCATTTAGTCACCAGAGCTTTTGATCAGGCACTAATGTTAGATGAGAGGGCCTGGCTCACGTTCAACATTGTAATTCATCCCAAAAGTGTTCATTTGGGTTGAGGATAGAGGCCACATTAACACCAAACTCTTCAGACTACGTCTTTAAAGACCTTTCTTTGTGTGCAGGAGGTCACAGTCATGCTAGAACAGCCAAAGGCCTCATCCAAACTCTGCATATGTGTGTGTGTTTGTGTGTGTGTGTGTGTGGGTATAAAATAATCTTTCTTCATATAATGATGAGTATTCTTATAATCAGATTACTTAAACCCATATGTTGTATAAATTATTACAAAAATTAGATTCATCGCTGATTATTTTGCTCATTTAAACACACACATTGTGCCGTCCAGCAGTAGGACGTTGATAGATCGTCCTGTAGACAATGTGAAACCATGTTTAGAGGTCATGGTCCCAGAGGCCATGGGTCACCGCTCTGGACCTCCGTGTAAGACCCAAAGAGGCTGAATGATTTTTTTCTTGAAAGATTAAGGGCATACCCCCTGCTGAGAGAGCAGCTTAAAGGGGTGAACTCGCACCAAGTGAAAATTGGAGGGGAAGAAAGCAAGCAGGAAAATAGTAAAGTGGAATTTTTATAAAGACCCCCTGCCTTTGTTTACACTCCTGTTTCAGAAGTCTGGGAGAAGGAAAGGCGAAAAGTCACACGGAGGGACAGCGGTGGGACAGCAGGGGGACAGCAGAGGGACAGCAGGGGGGCAGTAGGGGGGCTTTTTACTTCCTGCACTTGCTATGACCATTCTTATCCATTCACATCCATAAAAAGTACAAACCAGGAACAGAAAACATGCTGTACTGTATACGGTTACACAACGTGCCCAGTAATGTTTTGTCATCCCAGTTTGTACCGTATGTCCTCTTTCATCCAGTCATGGTGTCTGCAACAGGCTCTCGTTTTCCCAGCCTGTATTTCACCATGCCATGTGGTTCCTCTCAACGTTCACCCCATGAGCAGCGCTCACACGACCTGAGCCTATTAAACTGGGCTATTACAGAAACATGTGCTACTCAGAGGCCAAATAAATATCAGACAGACATAAAAAAAAACCGGTAAGAGCCAAAATCTCACACGTAATGTTTAACGTGGAAAAATGTGGCATTAATGGTTATTCTGCTGTACGGGTATAAAAACAAGAACCACGTTTTGTTAGTTAATTTTAGTTAAACAACTTAATACCTTCTAATCACTGCAGTACAAACAGGCAGTGTGGTAGGTGAGAGTTTATAAGTACAGAAGGGTCTGTCTGAAAACCTAGTGAGCTGCCTTGATGCCTACCTGATCAGCTGCCTCAGTAGAAAGAATTCTAAGAGCTCATTAGATGATGTGTTAATTTATTTATAAAAATTTTAACGTCATGTTTTTACACTTTGGTTACATTCATGACAGGAACGGTAGTTACTCATTACACAAGATTCATTAGTTCAAGTTTTAATGTCAAACACAGTCATCTCCAATTCACCTCAATTGCATGTCTTTGGACTGTGGGAGGAAACCGGAGCACCCGGAGGAAACCCACACAGACAACATGCAAACTCCACACAGAAAGGACCCGGACCACCCCACCTGGTGATCGAACCCAGGACCTTCTCGCTGTGAGCCGACAGTGCTACCCACTTAGCCACCGTGCCGCCCGAGCTCATAAGATGATGCATTTATTTATTTTAAAAGGATTTTAACGTCATGTTTCACACTTTGGTTACATTCATCACAGAAATGGTAGTTATTCATTACACAAGATTCATCAGTTCACAAGTTTAATGTCAAACACAGTCATGGACAATTTTGTATCTCCAGTTCACCTCACTTGCACGTCTTTGTACTGTGGGAGGAAACCCACACGGACACGGGGAGAACATGCAAACTCCACATAAAAAGTACCCAGACTGCCCCACCTGGGGATCGAACCCAGGACCTTCTTGCTGTGCCCCATAAGATGATGTAAAATGCATCTATGTAGAGAGATCACCAGGTTTTCAGACAGACACCAAACCTTCAACTTGCAAACTTTCAAAAATATCAACACTCATGTCCATTTGTTCAATTTTTAAAAAATAGATTCAAAAGGGCGGCACGGTGGCTCGGTGGGTAGCACTGTCGCCTCACAGCAAGAAGGTCCTGGGTTCGATCCCCAGGTGGGGCCGTCTGGGTCCTTTCTGTGTGGAGTTTGCATGTTCTCCCCGTGTCTGTGTGGGTTTCCTCCGGGAGCTCCGGTTTCCTCCCACAGTCCAAAAATGTGCAAGTGAGGTGAATTAGAGACACTGAATTGTCCATGACTATGTTTGATATTAAACTTGTCAACTGATGAACGTTGTGTAATGAGTAACTACCGTTCCTGTCATGAATGTAACCAAAGTGTAAAACATGACGTTAAAATCCTAAAAAATAATAAATGTTTAAATACATATAATAAGCTCAATATAAATTCAAACATGTGCTGGATGTTTGTGAGCGCATGTCAGGTTAGTTTGTGTCTCTTCCACTATCCAGGATCCCACATTCTAAGTTCACATTTACAGTGGTCAACCAAAAAAACACACTGGCTATTTTATAACCATAGTCTGATCTAGCAAAAATGGAACTCACACGACATACAGGATGTATAAACTATAATCTATGTTTTGTGCCACTTATTATAGGAAAGTTTACAGATTTTTGTTTGGTATAAACTTTATTTAATGTATATAAACTAAGTTGTCTTTATAGAAACCTTTGGCCTTGGCTAACATTTACATTTTCAGCATTTAGCAGATGCCTTTATCCAAAGCGACTTACAGTACTGTGACAGTGCAATTAAGGGTTAAGGGCCTTGCTCAAGGGCCTAACAGCAGCAACCTTGCAGTGGTGGGGCTTGAACCAGCAACCTTGCTATTACTAGTCCAGTACTAGTCCAGTACCTTAACCGCTAGGCTACAACTGCTAACTTTGTTGGACTAGTGAATAAACTAAACTTTTGGATGAGCTCTTGGAACGGATCATGTTCACATGTAGAGGACTAACTGTAACAGAAAATCATTCAGTATGTTATCTGTAGATCATGAGTTTAACCCCTGAATATGTTGTGTCCCTGCCCTGCACCCAGTGTTCCAGTAACTTAAGTTGTAATGGAATGAAAATAAGATTTCAAACATTAACGCTTTTTCCTGTATCTCTTTAAAAGTTACTTCTATTTCCCCCCTACATTTCCCCTTAGTATTGTAGCTGTGTTTAAGAAACACTGACTTAAACCATCATTTCTGATCACTGTCAAGGTTCCATTTGCTCTTACACAATAGCCAATCAGAAACGAGCGTGTTCTGTAACCGTATTTAATCTGACATGTAATACAGATGTAATAAAAGAGCCTCTTTAACCTTATTTAAGGTTATAGGTCTGTCGTTGCGTTCAGGTGCCGCCCTCTCCGGTGGCACACGGAGAAGAAGCAAGGCAGGAAGGTGGAGCGATTTGGCTCCTCGTCAGACGTGGGCTGTAAAAATACTGCTAACATTCAGTCACAACACCGAGCTGGTCTTGTAAAACATTCCAGAGGAACACGATCCCGGGAACGCTGTGAGAAATGAATGGACGAGTCAGAGCTGAGACGTGAACCTACACACACACACACACACATAAACACACACAGATCCACACAGTATGTTCTTTAAGACGGTCACGTGGGCGTTATGCAGGGGTTAAAGTAGGATGCTTTGATGGCAAGTTAAAAGGCTGTGTCTCAATTCACACTCAATTATTTTAGTGTGTGTGAAATAGTAGCCTTGTCATTGGTCGGAATCTAATTTAGCACACTATTTTGTATGTAGCATGTTATTTGGGACACAGCAGCTCTCCTCTGGTCCATGTGCTGCCGAATACATTAAGTTTCATACTGATATATTCCATACATGTGATGCTCCTTATCCATTTAATTCATTTAGTCTTGCTCAAGTATCGGGATGCAGTTCCACCTCTTCCCGCACCCAAGTCTTGTGTTGTGTGATTGGTGATACAGTATTTGTTGAGTAATCTGTTTGAAACATTGCAACTGAAATGTGAAACTCCAAGGTGAAACCACATAAACATTGTGTTGAGTTTCTGGCGGGGCCATAGGATGATTTCTGCTTTGTTGAGTGAGTATCTTGTTGTCATCAGCTCAAAGGAACAATACACTGATCAGCCATAAAATTAAAACCACCTCCTTGTTTCTACACTCTCTATTATATCAGCTCCACTTACCATATAGAAGCACTTTGTAGTTCTACAATTACTGACTGTAGTCCATCTGTTTCTCTAGATACCTCTTTAGCCTGCTTTCATGCTGTTCTTCAATGGTCAGGACCCCCACAGGACCACCACAGAGCAGGTATTATTTAGGTGGTGGATCATTCTCAGCACTGCAGTGACACTGACATGGTGGTGGTGTTAGTGTGTGTTGTGCTGGTATGAGTGGATCAGACACAGCAGCGCTGCTGGAGTTTTTAAATAACGTGTCCACTCACTGTCCACTCTATTAGACACTCCTACCTAGTTGGTCCACCTTGTAGATGTAAAGTCAGAGACGAAAACAGATGGACTACAGTCAGTAATTCTAGAACTACAAAATGCTTCTATATGGAAACAAGGAGGTGGTTTTAATGTTATGGCTGATCGGTGTGTAGCTGCATCATTTATAAAGAAACCCAAAGAGCTTGAGAAATGTTATATATGATAAGGAGTTCAGAGAGGAGTGGAGAAAATCCACCATCTGTGTGTGACGTCTGAATTCGTCCCAAGAGTACACAAGGAATGCCATGCTGGTTTGATATGTGAAGCAGCAAAATAAACCTCCCCTGCAGCTCTGCAAACATTCAGCCTGCTAATAGGGTCAAGCCAGGAGAAGGAAACGTCAACAGCAGATAACAATCATCCGCACGGTGCTCTCAGGCCCCCAAATTTCTGCTCTAAATAAAAGCTGCGCTCCCTCCTTGCTCTGGTTCTTTCTCACAGTCTGGACATGAATTCCATCGAGCCCGAACGCAAGTCACCCTGCCGCCAAACACAGCCAAATGTTTGTGGACACCTCACGTCAGTCTAGCTTTGAAACATTCAGTCATCGTCTGTTTTACTGCCACCTTATCCTGGTCAGGGTTGCTGTGGTTCTGATTCATTGTGAGAAGGGACCAGACAGGTTGGCAGTCCATCAAAGGACACTCACACACACATTCAAGTTCTAAGGTAGCTTTCGAAGGATCTCAAGTGGGGCGGTCCGGGTCCTTTCTGTGTGGAGTTTGCATGTTCTCCCTGTGTCTGCGTGGGTTTCCTCCGGGTGCTCCGGTTTCCTCCCACAGTCCAAAGACGTGCAAGTGAAGTAAATTGGAGATACAAAATTGTCCATGACTGTGTTTGACTTTAAAACTTGTGAACTGATAAATCTTGTGCAATGAATAACTACCGTTCCTGTCATGAATGTAACCAAAGTGTAAAACATGACGTTAAAATCCTAATAAACAAACAAACAATTAAAATTAGCTTTATTGACATGACAAATGAGGACATTCGTATAGAGCTTAGTTACAGTTTTAAGAAAAAGAATAAACACACACACACTGTTTAGTAGCTTCAAATAAACGTGCATGTCTTTGGACTTGTGGGAGGAAAACCAACACAGACACAGGGAGAACATGCAAACTCCACACAGAAAGGATCCTGACCACCCAGCTGTGAAATTGAACCCAGGACCTTCTTGCTGTGATGTGACAGCACTACCTACTGCGCTACATGCCGCACATTTTAAAACATAGCAGGTGAATCATTTCCATTAAGAGCATAAGTAAGTTTCGACTCACGTTGAGTAATAATGCCTGACTCAGCATTTCAATTAATCCCAAAGCTTTAGATGGATTTGATACCAGGGCTCTGCTGTGTACAGTTAAATCCATCCACACTAAACTCAGCAAGTGATTATTCTGTGCATCTTATTCTGCATCTTAGCACAACTTTTGATGCACATAATTCTGTAATTCAGGGGCGGCACGGTGGCTCGGTGGGTAGCACCGTCACCTCACAGCAAGAAGGTCCTGGGTTTGATTCCCAGGTGGGGCGGTCCGGGTCCTTTCTGTGAGGAATTTGCATGTTCTCCCCGTGTCCATGTGGGTTTTCTCCGGGAGCTCCGGTTTCCTCCCACAGTCCAAGGTGTACAAGTGAGGTCAACTGGAGATACAAAATGGTCCATGATTGTGTTTGACATTAAAACTTGAACTGATGAATCTTGTGTAATGAGTAACTACCGTTCCTGTCATGAATGGAACCAAAGTGTAAAACATGACGTTAAAATCCTAATAAATGAATAAATAAATTACACAGTATAACATTAAATGGAAAAATAAGTGGTTCAAACTATTAAAATCAGCTCCTGAACATTATTCCTCATACGATTCACAGCTGGAAACGTTGAAGCACTTTTTGTTGAAGCATTTTTCTAACATTTGCCATCAAACTGCTAACTGATAAAACAAGATTTATTACTTAAATGGTCAATAATGATGCTCTCTACACCACTCCAGAAAACACTCGCCATTATTCATCTTAATCCTAGACTTGCATGCAGCTGCTTATTTGTCCAGTGTTTCCAGTAATACATTTCTCTAATCAGTGATTCCTGGGTTTATTGGCAGGGATGTAGTTGCCTCTAAGACTAGGTGGTCGGTTTGGATTAAAGAGAACACTGGATGAATATATATATATACAGTGTATCACAAAAGTGAGTACACCCCTCACATTTCTGCAGATATTTCATTATATCTTTTCATGGGACAACACTATAGAAATGAAACTTGGATATAACTTAGAGTAGTCAGTGTACAGCTTGTATAGCAGTGTAGATTTACTGTCTTCTGAAAATAACTCAACACACAGCCATTAATGTCTAAATAGCTGGCAACATAAGTGAGTACACCCCACAGTGAACATGTCCAAATTGTGCCCAAATGTGTCGTTGTCTTTCCCTGGTGTCATGTGTCAAGGTCCCAGGTGTAAATGGGGAGCAGGGCTGTGAAATTTGGTGTTTTGGGTACAATTCTCTCATACTGGCCACTGGATGTTCAACATGGCACCTCATGGCAAAGAACTCTCTGAGGATGTGAGAAATAGAATTGTTGCTCTCCACAAAGATGGCCTGGGCTATAAGAAGATTGCTAACACCCTGAAACTGAGCTACAGCATGGTGGCCAAGGTCATACAGCGGTTTTCCAGGACAGGTTCCACTCGGAACAGGCTTCGCCATGGTCGACCAAAGAAGTTGAGTCCACGTGTTCGGCGTCATATCCAGAGGTTGGCTTTAAAAAATAGACACATGAGTGCTGCCAGCATTGCTGCAGAGGTTGACGACGTGGGAGGTCAGCCTGTCAGTACTCAGACCATACGCCGCACACTGCATCAACTCGGTCTGCATGGTCGTCATCCCAGAAGAAAGCTGACGCACAAGAAAGCCCGCAAACAGTTTGCTGAAGACAAGCAGTCCAAGAACATGGATTACTGGAATGCCCTGTGGTCTGACGAGACCAAGATAAACTTGTTTGGCTCAGATGGTGTCCAGCATGTGTGGCGGCGCCCTGGTGAGAAGTACCAAGACAACTGTATCTTGCCTACAGTCAAGCATGGTGGTGGTAGCATCATGGTCTTGGGCTGCATGAGTGTTGCTGGCACTGGGGAGCTGCAGTTCATTGAGGGAAACATGAATTTCAACATGTACTGTGACATTCTGAAACAGAGCATGATCCCCTCCCTTCGAAAACTGGGCCTCATGGCAGTTTTCCAACAGGATAACGACCCCAAACACAACCTCCAAGATGACAACTGCCTTGCTGAGGAAGCTGAAGGTAAAGGTGATGGACTAAACCCAATTGAGCACCTGTGGCGCATCCTCAAGTGGAAGATGGAGGAGTTCAAGGTGTCTAACATCCACCAGCTCCGTGATGTCATCATGGAGGAGTGGAAGAGGATTCCAGTAGCAACCTGTGCAGCTCTGGTGAATTCCATGCCCAGGAGGGTTAAGGCAGTGCTGGATAATAATGGTGGTCACACAAAATATTGACACTTTGGGCACAATTTGGACATGTTCACTGTGGGGTGTACTCACTTATGTTGCCAGCCATTTAGACATTAATGGCTGTGTGTTGAGTTATTTTCAGAAGACAGTAAATCTACACTGCTATACAAGTTGTACACTGACTACTCTAAGTTATATCCAAGTTTCATGTCTATAGTGTTGTCCCATGAAAAGATATAATAAAATATTTGCAGAAATGTGAGGGGTGTACTCACTTTTGTGATACACTGTATATATATATATATATGCAATATCAGAATGAATTAAAGGCACTCACTCACTTAATATTTTACTTAACGAAAATATTGTAATATAATATCACCGACCTGTGCGGTGGGGGTTTAATTCATGTTGTGGAGGCTCTCCACCCACCATGGGCCCCAGTACATATGCCCCTCTTGCCCCCCCGGTAGTTACGTTCCTGGTTGTATTGGCATGGTTGTTATGTCCTGTCGGAAATGCCCTCACTCGTTCTCTGTGAAAATCCTGCACCATTTAAACCCAGCTGTGAATACCTTTCACCAAATAGCATCGTTTTCCCAAAGTTCCCAGGCTGCATTGGCTACATGGCTGCATTCCAAACGTCACATTTGAACCTCATCAGCGCATTATTATCTTTCATCCAGAGTCAAAGAAATCTCAGTATGGATTAAGCTCGTCCACAAGCTGAGTGTAATGTGTGTAATGTGTGTAATGTGTGTAATGTGTGTAATGTGTGTAATGTGTGTGTTCTTACTCAAATCGGGTCCAGCTGTGAAGTTTTGTTTTCATGAAGGAATTTTTTTACTGACTGTGATTACTGACAATTCCAGCACACATCTCTGTACTGAAATTATATATTAAATATAAAAATATATATCAAATACTAATAAATCATTCAGCCATAGGGTTTTTAAAACGAAGCTCTAAATCTGTAGTTTAGTTTTATTTTATTAGTGATTGTTGAGCTAACAGTTTCATTTGACTAGTGATTTTGTCCTAGTCAAATGAAGCTGGCACCAATGTTCTACTCTGACCCAATTCTGCTCTTCCTCCTCGTTCATTTTCTATATGACTTATTTGCACTCTGACCCCAAACCCAAACTCTATGCCAGACTTTATAGATGTGCTCTGTGACTGCTCACACACCCCACCACTCACTACAGGCCTTGGTATTGAGTTGACCTACGACAGGCCTTGGTATTGAGTTGCTGCATAGAGGCCTTAGGTACTGTGATGTTACTCACTCACTTTCTTAACCGCTTATCCAGTCATGGTGGCGGGGGGTTGCTTTTCAATGGGTGGACAGGGTGCCAGTCCATCGCAGGGCAGACAAACATACACACACCCATTCACCTATAGGGCAATTCAGTGTCTCCAACTAACCTGACTGCATGTTTTTGGACTGTGGGAGGAAACTGGAGCTCGGGGACACGGGGAGAACATGCAAACTCCACACAGAAAGAACCCGGACCGCCCCGCCAGGGAATCAAACCCAGGACCTTCTTGCTGTGAGGCGACAGTGCTACCCACCGAGCCACTGTGCTGCCCACTGTGAAATTAATAATACCCATTCTTTGGAAAGGTCATAAAATTACTAGCTGTGTGACACTTATTTGTTGATCCTAAATTTTGATCTTTACATCCAGCTTGTGTTCATGGCTCTAAATATTCAATAAATTAAGATGAGTTTGTAAAAATATATATTTTAATCTCTTAGAAGGCTCCAATGTTTTCTACATATAATGTTTTTGTATATAAGCCATGCAGTGACAATTCACAATGTGTACATCTAGTGATGACAAAATAAGCTAAATTCCACACAGACAGCGGCCAGAGACAAGAATCAATCTAAAGTTCCCAGGATCCTGGTGCTGTGCGGCACCCACACTACCTGCTCCATCATTGTACTGACCTTGTCTTGTATTTTAATTGTATTTGGATAAAGTCTAAATCAACATAAGTACTCTTTCTTGAGTATTACATATAAATGAGCGTTTTAAAATTGTGCTTCGTGTCCAGGGGAACCGTCCAATCACTACAGAAGCAGCAAAAGGAGAAAAAACTTCATATAACCCTTCACACCTGATGTGCATCAGTATAATGTGGGATTACGATACCATGATCTTACTTCTCACTGTTAATCCAGAGTAGATTCCTGTCATGTGTCATACATCGGTCATTAACAGCGGTGACACATGGAATGAGTTTGTTTGGGTTTCACCCAAATGTGATTAAGCCCCCTCGTACCTCTAGTTACTAAAGAGGCTTTGCAGATTTCTGAACAAAAGAGGACTTTGTGTTTAAGCACATAGAAACATAAGTACACACACACACACACACACACACACTCACACATTCAGTAAAAGAGACTGAAAAGCATGAAAAGTCAGATATGAGGAACAAAGTGTTTTTTGATGCTCTAATCCACCATCGTAATCTCAAACAAAACAGAACAGAATGTAGCAAACTGACCTAAGTTTATCAGCAATGAGAAAAATGAGAACGGAACAGAAATAAAATCACTTTATTTTGGCACTTTGTCAATTTAGGAACATTAACCATCTCCTTAAAATGCTTGTTTTTTTAGGGCATATTAAAAGATGCACAGATAAACAACAAAACACTTCAGAGGTCGAGCCAGACTAATCTATAGAAAGCCGATATAGACTTTAATCTTTCTTGGTACATGTTTTGCAAATGTTTTCAGATTTAAAAACTACCTGCTGTTTCTGTAGATCTCTGCATTTGTATTCAGGTGGATGTGGGCAAATGTTAGAGCAAAATAACTCTAATGTGCAGGAGATATACACTGATCAGCCATAACATTAAAACCACCTCTTTGTTTCTACACACACTGTCCATTTTATCAGCTCCACTTACCATATAGAAGCACTTCGTAGTTCTACAATTACTGACTGTAGTCCATCTGTTTCTCTACATACTTTTTAAACCCTCTTTCACCCTGTTCTTCAATGGTCAGGACCCCCACAGGACCACTACAGAGCAGGTATTATTTGGGTGGTGGATCATTCTCAGCACTGCAGTGACACTGACATGGTGGTGGTGTGTTAGTGTGTGTTGTGCTGGTATGTGTGGATCAGACACAGCAGCGCTGCTGGAGTTTTAAAATACCGTGTCCACTCACTGTCCACTCTATTAGACACGCCTACCTAGTTGGTCCATCTTGCAGATGTAAAGTCAGAGACGATCGCTCATCTATTGCTGCTGTTTGAGTTGGTCATCTTCTAGACCTTCATCGGTGGTCACAGGACGCTTCCCATGGGACGCTGTTGGCTGGATAGTTTTGGTTGGTGAACTAATTTCAGTCCAGCAGTGACAGTGAGGTGTTTAAAAACTCCAGCAGCACTGCTGTCTGATCCACTCATACCAGCACAACACACACTAACACACCACCACCATGTCAGTGTCACTGCAGTGCTGAGAATGATACACCACCTAAATAATACCTGCTCTGTGGGGGTCCTGACCATTAAAGAACAGCATGAAAGGGGGCTAACAAAGTATGTAGAGAAACAGATGGACTACAGTCAGTAATTGTAGAACTACAAAGTGCTTCTATATGGTAAGTGGAGCTGATAACATGGACAGTGAGTGTAGAAACAAGGAGGTGGTTTTAATGTTATGCCGGATATTTTTTCCACTTGGTGAAGTGTTGAGGACAGACCTGCAGCTTGTTCATGAGTTCGGCCCTCACTACGGTTTGTGTGCTTAGATAAAACGAAACACTGCTCAATAGGAAGCAAATTGGAAGCTCTGTAAATAAATCCCACTATAGATGTTGAAACAGCTGACCGGTTGGATTTATTGTGTGTGTGCAGCAGGAGAACACAGAGCAAACACAATGACTTCATGTGTCAGTCAATGACGGCAACACAAAACACTCACTTCAGTGAGGCTGGTGTTCATCAGTCATTATTCTGTGAATTATTAAGCTTGTGTAGCTCTAAAGTAAAATATATGATGTTTAGATGTTTACCTGCTTTTGGAAAGCTGATAGTGTTTCCTATATATTTGTTACCTCAGGGGAAAAGCCACATTTTCACATTTTAAACAGATGATTGTAGTAAATACAGTTTATTAGTCTGCCTGTTAAATTCCACATTGTCATTAAAGTCTTTAACTTTTTTATGACCTTTAAAGCGATCTTAAAGCTTTATGACTACACAGAAATGTGGTTGCCAGGCCAACAGGCAGACATTCATTTTCATTTGGGGGGGTGCTGGAGCCTATCCCAGCTTTTCAATGGGCACAAGGCACACAGTAACACCTTGGACGGGACGCCGGTCCATCGCAGGACACACACACACACACACACACACACACATTCCCATTCACATATTGGGCAATTCAGTGTCTCCAATTAACCTGACTGCATGTCAAAAGTTGCACAAACTAAAAAAGGAAAATAACAGAAAACAACTAAGTTGAGGAACAACAACACTACACCCCATATAATGTGATTGCCAGGAGACATGGGAGACAACCTTAAAAACACAAGGATTGTGCAACTCCGCCAGCTACTCAATCCACCAATGAGTTACAACCCACCAGAAAAACAGACCGGGGAAAGAACATACACATATTATAACATTAAAACCACCTCCTTGTTTCTACACTCACTGTCCATGTTATCAGCTCCACTTCCCATATAGAAGCACTTTGTAGTTCTACAATTACTGACTGTAGTCCATCTGTTTCTCTACATGCTTTGTTAGCCCCCTTTCATGCTGTTCTTCAATGGTCAGGACCACCACAGAGCAGGTATTATTTAGGTGGTGGATGATTCTTAGCACTGCAGTGACACTGACATGGTGGTGGTGTGTTATTGTGTGTTGTGCTGGTATGAGTGGATCAGACACAGCAGCGCTGATGGAGTTTTTAAACACCTCACTGTCATCTCACTGATCATCTCTGACTTTACATCTACAAGGTGGACCAACTAGGTAGGAGTGTCCAATGAGTGAGTGGACACGGTATTTAAAAACTCCAGCAGCGCTGCTGTCTGATCCACTCACACCAGCACAACACACACTGACACACCACCACCATGTCAGTGTCACTGCAGTGCTGAGAATGATCCACCACCTAAATAATACCTGCTCTGTGGGGGTCCTAACCATTGAAGAACAGGCTAAATAGTGACACTATAAACAATGTTAAATAATGTATTTTAAAAGCAATTATTTAGCTGGCCTGTAATTAGGAGGCATGTTATTGTATTTCGATCCTACAGGTGTGAAAGTATGAGTGAAGGTATAAAGATGTTACCATTTTGGGGGCATTAAAATTTAAATGTATTGTACACATATTACTTTAATAGTTTCTCTTGTCCCATTTTTAGAAGAAGGTTTATAGGCAAAAAGCTGAGTGCTGCTGAAGCTCAGAGAAAATGAAGCATTGCGTGAACCCGAAGTTCTCAGAGACCCCTTCCAAAAAGCGGTCTCCATGGAGCGACATAAACTATGCAGGGTTCTGAAAAGACAGAGCGGCGCTGAGAGGAACGAGTCTTTTGTTGGGAGGAAACAACACCCCCTCTACCCTATTTTCCCTCTTCTCCATTCCTCCTTTTTCTAAATCTCTCACAGTCCCTCCTGCCAATGATTTAGTTCTCCGGCTCAGTTTGGACCTGAATACAGAACGCTCCATGGTTTGGACACTTCAGCCTGTCTGTAACAACATCCATATGTGTGCTGTCCACATATATAGTTTTAATGGTACTGAAGTATTGAATTCCTGTGAATGAACATTCCTAGAAATGCAGATATTGTATATACATTCCTGAAGAGTCCTCCCACTTCCGACTCTATTTCTTTCCACTGAGTCATTTATCACAACCATCTGACTTAAGTTCAGCCGGTTAGATGGTTTACCAACAGCACAGCCAGAATGTGGCACAGTGGAAATATGAGCAAAAGCTAACGTTAAACACTTACTGGGATCCTGTTTCTGACTGAGGTGTATTTTTTTGTCTAAGTGAAAATAACGAGCAGCAGTAGTTTGGTGTTTATGGGTTTGGTTTATCAGTATAAAGGTTGAAGGTTTGATATCCTGGCTCTGCCAAGCAACTGCTATATACACTGATCAGCCATAACATTAAAGCACCTCCTTGTTCCATTTTATCAGCTCCACTTACCATATAGAAGCACTTTGTAGTTCTACAATTACTGACTGTAGTCCATCTGTTTCTCTGCATGCTTTTTAACCTGCTTTCACCCTGTTCTTCAATGGTCAGGACCCCACAGGACCACCACAGAGCAGGTATTATTTAGGTGGTGGATCATTCTCAGCACTGCAGTGACACTGACATGGTGGTGGTGTGTTAGTGTGTGTTGTGCTGGTATGAGTGGATCAGACACAGCAGCGCTGATGAAGTGTTTAAACACTGTCACTGCTGGACTGACAATAGTCCACCAACCAAAAATATCCACCCAACAGCGCCCCGTGGGCAGCATCCTGTGACCACTGATGAAGGTCAAGAAGATGACCGACTCAAACAGCAGCAATAGATGAGCGATCGTCTCTGACTTTACATCTACAAGGTGGACCAACTAGGTAGGAGTGTCTAATAGAGTGGACAGTGAGTGGACACGGTATTTAAAAACTCCAGCAGCGCTGCTGTGTCTGATCCACTCATACCAGCACAACACAACCTAACACACCACCACCATGTCAGTGTCACTGCAGTGCTGAGAATGATCCACCACCTAAATAATACCTGCTCTGTGGTGGTCCTGTGGGGGTCCTGACCATTGAAGAACAGCATGAAAGCAGGTTATAAAGGTATGCAGAGAAACAGATGGACTACAGTCAATAATTGTAGAACTACAAAGTGCTTCTATATGGTAAGTGGAGCTGATAAAATGGACAGTGAGTGTAGAAACAAGGAGGTGGTTTTAATGTTATGGTTGATCAGTGTAATTTGGTGTCATATATTGACTGATCCACACTTTGTTGTTCCCTATACAACAAATATATTTAAAATATTTATTAGACACACAAAAACCCTACAACTGTTGTTCAGGCTAGCCTGTCTCCATCTCTCCTGCCAGTCACGAGCAACCAAATACGTTTTACCCCTCGTATTTAAGGCTCACAGCCATGGTGGGCTTTGTTGCTATAGATAGTTAAGATACTGTTGCTGCAAAAGGAAATAATGCAAAAAAGATTAAAACTAGAAGCTTTTTTTAAAACCGAGAAACCCACTGTGCATGAAGGAGGAGGAAGTCTGAAAGTCGAAAGTGTGTATTGATAAGTGCCGTGGTAAAAAATAAACAAATTACTCTAGTAATTTGCTCATAATTATAGCCAAAATTCTAACTGTAAAACTTCTGCTACAACAGCTGTCGTTTACCTGCAAGATCTGTGCATATGATTGCAGAAGATCACATTGATTTAGCCACAAAAGCATTGGTCAGACTGGAACCATTATTAGGTGGTAAAGTCTGGCTTACAGTTTACACAACCTGTGCTGTGCTTGATCAGTTTTCTTGATTTTTCCTTGCAGATTGATCTCGCTGATAATTGTTCATCAATCAGCATTTAAAAGTGATTTCCAAATGACCAGAGCCAACTAAGGCACCCTGGTTTCTGTTTTGTTTTTTCACTACTTATAGATGATCCAGGGGTTTCCAGTAGTGCTCCTGTTGATCCCCAACCCAAGCTTAAGGTTTGTTTCTGAAATATGAGGCAATATGAAGTTGGATCTCAGCCCCCAACAAATGCACAAATGTATAGTTGAATTAAAATATTACATGGCACACATGCTGACACAGCATAACCACGAGTGTAGCCCATTGACTGATACATTAGTGTATAGTCCAAATCAGACTTGAATTTAGCAATACAGCAATTAACACACACACACACACACACACACATATATATATATATATATATACAGTATATACAGTGTATCACAAAAGTGAGTACACCCCTCACATTTCTGCAGATATTTAAGTATATCTTTTCATGGGACAACACTGACAAAATGACACTTTGACACAATGAAAAGTAGTCTGTGTGCAGCTTATATAACAGTGTAAATTTATTCTTCCCTCAAAATAACTCAATATACAGCCATTAATGTCTAAACCACCGGCAACAAAAGTGAGTACACCCCTTAGTGAAAGTTCCTGAAGTGTCAATATTTTGTGTGGCCACCATTATTTCCCAGAACTGCCTTAACTCTCCTGGGCATGAAGTTTACCAGAGCTTCACAGGTTGCCACTGGAATGCTTTTCCACTCCTCCATGACGACATCACGGAGCTGGCGGATATTCGAGACTTTGCGCTCCTCCACCTTCCGCTTGAGGATGCCCCAAAGATGTTCTATTGGGTTTAGGTCTGGAGACATGCTTGGCCAGTCCATCACCTTTACCCTCAGCCTCTTCAATAAAGCAGTGGTCGTCTTAGAGGTGTGTTTGGGGTCATTATCATGCTGGAACACTGCCCTGCGACCCAGTTTCCGGAGGGAGGGGATCATGCTCTGCTTCAGTATTTCACAGTACATATTGGAGTTCATGTGTCCCTCAATGAAATGTAACTCCCCAACACCTGCTGCACTCATGCAGCCCCAGACCATGGCATTCCCACCACCATGCTTGACTGTAGGCATGACACACTTATCTTTGTACTCCTCACCTGATTGCCGCCACACATGCTTGAGACCATCTGAACCAAACAAATTAATCTTGGTCTCATCAGACCATAGGACATGGTTCCAGTAATCCATGTCCTTTGTTGACATGTCTTCAGCAAACTGTTTGCGGGCTTTCTTGTGTAGAGACTTCAGAAGAGGCTTCCTTCTGGGGTGACAGCCATGCAGACCAATTTGATGTAGTGTGCGGCGTATGGTCTGAGCACTGACAGGCTGACCCCCCACCTTTTCAATCTCTGCAGCAATGCTGACAGCACTCCTGCGCCTATCTTTCAAAGACAGCAGTTGGATGTGACGCTGAGCACGTGCACTCAGCTTCTTTGGACGACCAACGCGAGGTCTGTTCTGAGTGGACCCTGCTCTTTTAAAACGCTGGATGATCTTGGCCACTGTGCTGCAGCTCAGTTTCAGGGTGTTGGCCATCTTCTTGTAGCCTTGGCCATCTTCATGTAGCGCAACAATTCGTCTTTTAAGATCCTCAGAGAGTTCTTTGCCATGAGGTGCCATGTTGGAACTTTCAGTGACCAGTATGAGAGAGTGTGAGAGCTGTACTACTAAATTGAACACACCTGCTCCCTATGCACACCTGAGACCTAGTAACACTAACAAATCACATGACATTTTGGAGGGAAAATGACAAGCAGTGCTCAATTTGGACATTTAGGGGTGTAGTCTCTTAGGGGTGTACTCACTTTTGTTGCCGGTGGTTTAGACATTAATGGCTGTATATTGAGTTATTTTGAGGGAAGAATAAATTTACACTGTTATATAAGCTGACTACTTAGACACACAGACTACTTTTCATTGTGTCAAAGTGTCATTTTGTCAGTGTTGTCCCATGAAAAGATATACTTAAATATCTGCAGAAATGTGAGGGGTGTACTCACTTTTGTGATACACTGTATATATATATATATATATATATATATATTAAATGCATCCCCCCCCCCCCCATTTTCCTCACTCAATTTGTCTTCTGCCACTGAAAGATACCAGATTGCATCCGAGGAGAGCACGTCGCTGTACACACCTCTTCCGACACGTATACAGCCCTCCTCTTGTCGCTCCTGCATTCTGCACAGGCGTCTCTTCCGTCAATCAGGGTCCTTAGACAGCGTATGAAGACCCACACATAGTCCGGCCCCCACCCTGCAGATACGTCGGCCAATTGGTATCTTCTGCAGGCACTGCCAAATGGCGCCCAGCCGACCGGTGGCAACACCGAGTTTCAAACCAACGAGTTCAGAATCTCGGTGCTGGTGTGCTAGTGGAATACCTCGCTGCGCCACCTGTGTGCAGACACAATTAACATATTATGATCTTTTAGTTTGAATCTTTCTCATTTCTCATTTAGGGTACAACAGAAGTCCAATTTTAAACTGTAAATCCTTTAAATGTCCAGTATGTTTTCCTTCCCTGTATAAAGATTCACACAAAGTACAGAATGTGTGAACAAACACATTTGAACAAGAACACTCAAAGCCAGAAACCAAAGTAAACTACATAATTAGACATGGATTAGACACAGGAACACATCAAACACAACAAAGATTTTGTTGCATATATCAGAAACAGTCCAATTTAAACAAGTAAAAGATCAGTACTTGTTATCCAGAACTAGCTTAGACGACCAGCTAATGCCGGTCGTGTTATTCCCTATATAAAAATGAAATGACCGCTGTCAAACTTGATCTCTTTAAATGAACTGCATTGCACGACTTGGCAGCGTTAGTCAGTAATTGTTCATGATCTCGTATTATTCTTGGCAGGAAGGCGTGTGTTTTACTTTCCAAATCTTATTCTTACAGTCTGTCTCCTGTTATACGCAGTCCAGACGGACAGCACCACAATAGTCTGGCTTGAGCCCATCAACTGGTTCGTACAGAAATCCTTCAGTCACAGAGTGTTTTGTTCGTATCCCAACAAATTACTAAAGCCATAGTCACACTTACATTTAAAAAGTATTTTTAGATGTGAATTTAACCAAATTTTAATTGAAATATTAATAATAAAGCACTTTAAAAGCTACTCTCAAATGTGGGCCTAGTATACACCTGAAAATGCCCTTATTTAAATCATATGTAAATGTACCATTGGTATTGTTATTGCTATAATATTACAATGTTCAGATTACTGACAAAATGCCAGATATGCTTACGTAGAGACCAGCATGCTTCGTATGCTTATGCAGTGATTTGCATATTTGTGACAAATTAAAATATGAAAGCCTAATTAAAATATCAAAGCATGATGTTAAACATGCTGCGTTTCCATACATCATCTGTGCCATGATTAAAAATGTAAGCACTGACAAAACAATCTTAAACAGACATTAATCATCTTTACAAGTGTCACCAGTTCATTCCAGATCTTCACTCCAGACCTCTCACAGTGAGCAGAGAGCTGGAGCAGGGTCAGCACTGTAGGGACCGGTGCTTACGGTCAGACAATAAACTCAGTGGCTTCATGCTAGAAATTATTTAAATCTTTTCTGCCTATAAACCTCAGTTCAGTTCTAAATCATAGTTTTATGGCATGTGTGCCCTTAAATGGATGCTTAAGAATGTGACTTGTTGCAAGGATTATTCCAAGAAAATGCTCATAGTGTTCATAGTTCATCTGTTTTTATTCAGTTAACATGATAGACGAATATAACCAGACATTCATGTCACCCTTAGCAATAAAACTACAGATTAATCTCTATTCTGATTGTTCTACTTCCACATATGCAGCCAAATGTTTAGTGCTCACAATTTTTATCTGATGCTAACAGCTTATGCAGAGACCTTAAAGTCTGAAGCTGTAGAGTTGAAGTTCTGATGCAGTGAAGGTTTGATGAATAATAAACAGTAAACGTGATACTCTGCTAATGGGACAAACTGGGAGTCTTTTTTCTTAATTAAGTTTAGTCTTAAGTTTAGAATAAGTTTATATTTAGTTTAATAGGGACTTTCATGTTTTAAACAGTGTTAGGGAGACACAAAAGAGGTTCAGCCCAAAGACTTAAGTCATAGACAATTTCACTAGATAATAAGCTGAAAGTCATTATGGACATTATGGATTATGTAGCTCTTCCCCTTGCTAAATACAATAATACTCAGTCTTGTATCTTGCTGGTTGGTGTGTTAATGCTTTAAAAATTTTCTATTTACAATGAAAAACAAATTGGCTCTATTGGTCAATGATGTAAAATAATTATCTTCAAAAAGTTTCCACTCTTTTATATATTGGTAGGAAGCGGTGAGGGTGGAGTAGTAATTGGTCGTGTCTGAGTGACTGAGAGACGCTTATAGCCCAGATTCAGCACCATCTGATTTCCACCTTTTTGGACGATCAAAGAAGCTTTAAGGTGAAGAAGATTTTCATGTGATGATGATGAAAGCAGCAATGCATCAGTGGCTACAAGCTCAACCAAAAAAATGTTTTTTTGCTGACGGCATTAAAAAGTTGGTACGACGCTGGAAAAATACATCATAAAGAAAAGTGATGGAATTTTGTTTTAAAATTCTTAATAAATAGAGTTTAAAAAAGGTGGACACCAAGCCCAACGAGTCAGTCATTTTTGTGCCACTATTTTATGACAATTTCAATAAAACTCAAACATGAGCTGAAGTATAAAAGATCATTATGCAATCTGTAGCTCTTTTCCTTAATATAAACACTATAATAATGCACAGTCTTGTGTCCATGCCTTTCCCCTCCAAACATGAGTTATGTTTCTAGGTGGTTGGATTGTTTTAATGCATTGATGCACTTTTTATTTTGAATTTGGTAAAATATAAGTGGAAATACTTCTGAAATCTAAGCCACTGAAAATGGGAGATCACTCTGCTGGGCAGTGATAATTAATATTGAATGATAATTTATCATCGTTTCTCAAAGAGTCAACAGTGAGGCACTTAAATGTTTGTTTGTTTGTTTATTTGGATTTTAACGTCATGTTTTACACTTTGGTTACATTCCTGACAGGAACGGTAGTTACTCATTACACAAGATTCATCAGTTCACAAGGTTATATCAAACACAGTCATGGACAATTTTGTATCTTCAATTCACCTCACTTGCACGTCTTTGGACTGTGGGAGGAAACCGGAGCACCCGGAGGAAGCCCACGCGGACACAGGAAGAACATGCAAACTCAACACAGAAAAGACCCGGACCACTCCACCTGGGGATCGAAAACAAAACCCTCTTGCTGTGAGGCGACAGTGCTACCCACTTAGCCACCGTGCCTCCCACTTAAATTAAATGAATGTAACTTGGTGTTACTTACTGTTAGGTTTTTTCTAGCTTGCTATAAACCAGTTCAGTCAGGTCTGACTTGTCGTTCACTGTACAAAGAAATGTTCAGATTTTTGAAAATAAAACTTATTAATACAGTTTTAGGAAACGCTTTATTGCAGCATTAGTCAGATAATTAAGTATAGTAGCAGATGTCAGAGCAGTCTATTAATAAATGCTCTAGAGAGAAGGAACGAGACTGACGATGAATACGAGAAAGAGGAATTTATGGGAAGCGGGCAGTTTAGGGTTCAGGACCCTCTGATCTCAGTCAGTGTATTTATGTGGGTGTCCTGAGATTCTGAGGCTTTGATGGTGTATACCACATGTGGGGCAATTAATGGCAATTGAGTTTGATCATTTGGAGGTAAATCACAGGAGGTAAAGGAGGAATAAGTGTGTGGGCGTTGGCTGGCGTTTCAAGAAAGTCGGTCGAGCATGCGAAGAAAATTGACAGAAAAAGTGGATGAAAAGTTCAGCAGCGCACCAATGAAGCGGGTAGAGCTTACCCAACAGGAGGAGCCCAGCGATTTGCTAATGAGCCGAAATCAGGATATAAACAGAAACCCATGGGAAAACCAGGAGTGTTTACTAAATCTACTGAGTATTAAACTCACTCCACTGCGCATCTGAGTCATGGTTGGATTATTTTATTAACAGCGATTGTCTCATTTCCTCCGTTCGATGATACGTGTATTTTATAGTCTAACATAAATATCCTCGTGTCCTTGTGAGTTCTGAACATACAGTGGCCTTGGAGAGAGGAAGAGTGACTATAATTACGTCTCCAAATGAGCGTTTCCTGAGGGCCTCGCAGGGAGGGGGGCAGGGACGACTGGAAAATCAGGCGGTTGGAGAAAGAGGAGGCAGACGTGGCAGATGCAGTGTAGCTCGTTTCACAGAGGAATGAATGTCTGTTCCTCCACTCGTCTGATGAGCTCATTTCAAAAACGTCTTAAGGTTGAACAGTCCAAACTTTGAAATGTCACTGAGGACAGCACGGACGTAGTCACTGGAAAGCCGTGACTCATCACAAACACCAACGAGTGAAAGAGAAGAAAGTAAAGAACAACGGCTGCTCTTGTCCGTGTGGACGGTTTAATTAGGTTTACAGACACTGCTAGTGTGTACACATTACTGCTAGTTTGTACACACGGGTGTTAGGGATAGTTAAACATTTCTCTCCCAAAGCAGATATAAGATGCATAGATAGAGATAGATGCATAGCTCAATACTTGTTGGATTGAATAAAATCTAAACAAGCAGCAGTGTTGAACATTTATTAAAATCTACAGTTGACATTAAAAAATGGTATAAATTGTCATTTTTGTTTCACTATATAGAATGCCTTTATTTGTCATATATACATACTCACTCACTTTCTTAACCGCTTACCCAATCAGGGTGGCAATCCCAGCTTTTCAATGGGCGCAAGGCACACAGTAACACCCTGGACGGGGTGCCAGGACCTTCTTGCTGTGAGGCAACAGTACTATCTACTGAGCCAACGTGCCGCCTTACAGGTATACAGTACAATGGAATTCTTTCTTCACATATCCCATCTTGTTTGGAAGCTGAGATATGTCAGAGAGAGAGGGTTAAGGGCCTTGCTCAAGAGCCCAACAGTGGCAGCATGGCAGAGCTGTGTTGTTGTTTTCATGCATTGATGAACTTTTACTTAGATTTTTGTAAAATATGAGTGTTTTACCTATGGCATCTAAGCCACTGAAAGTAGGAGGTCACAGTTTAGCTCTACATAAGTTTACAGAACAGTTGGGGAACTGTCGCCTCACAGCAAGAAGGTCCTGGGTTCGATCCCCAGGTGGGGCGGTTCGGGTCCTTTCTGTGTGGAGTTTGCATGTTCTCCCTGTGTCTTTCCTCCCACAGTCCAAAGACATGCAAGTGAGGTGAATTGGAGATACAAAATTGTCCATGACTGTGTTTGATATAACCTTGTGAACTGATGAATCTTGTGTAATGAGTAACTACCGTTCCTGTCATGAATGTAACCAAAGTGTAAAACATGACGTTAAAATCCTAATAAACAAACAAACACAATTAAGTATAGAAGTATACAGATGATATTTAAATATTTATGTATTTACTGAAGCTGTATTAAAAGTAAATCAGCATGGCAGTTCTGTATATGGTTGTTGACAGACTGTTAGGTTAATGTAACTTCTGTAATTAAATGATTGAAACAAACTTCTTTGATACACCTTTTTTAAGACAAGGCCAATTTCCTGACAATGTCTAGAGTCTCACCCTTTAGACTTTATCTAATGTCGACTTAATTTTGACTATTTAATTATTGTTACTTATTTTGGAATTGATCAAAGTGGTCCTGACTGCAGCACTAACTGTGTGTAACTGAGTAACGTACCGTGACGCTTCCCACCTCTGAGTAACATTCAAAACTACTTAGCATTTAGCTAACAATTACCTTCAGTAAAGGCCAAAGTCTAGTGGAGATCTTACGTTACCATACCAGAGTAGATTAGCATACGGGGAACAATTATGGGATGTGAGTGTGGTCACTGTACCTTGCAGAACTGAGCTTTGTGTTCTTCACTCCACAGTTTACAACGACAGTATTGTTATTATGTAATGACACTTTTAATGGATGCTGCCACATTTACCACATCTGTGCTCTTTGTTTATGATAATATTGCATAAAGAAGTTAAATTAGTTTTGCCTTCCAGAGACGGGAAAATAATTGACATATACATTTACATTGCTGACCAAACAAACTGCAATGTTTCGTTTATCATTTAAGGTATGGCATAGTTTATATTCAACAAGTTGTGTACTTGACTTTTGACACAGGAGATCAAAAATAAATGAAAACAGCAGATTTTATACTTATAAATAATTCCAAATAAATACAAGATATGGCACATATACGTTGGTAGACTAATTTAGCTGTTGTGTTTGTCTTTTACTGTTTATGGCTTGCGGGCAGCACGGTCGCTTGGTGGGTAGCACTGTTGCCTCACAGCAAGAAGGTCCTGGGTTCGAACCCCAGGTGGGGCGGTCCGGGTCCTTTCTGTGCAGAGTTTGCCTGTTGTCTGTGTGTCTGCGTGTGTCTTCCGGTTTCCTCCCACAGTCCAAAAACATGCAGTCAGGTTAATTGGAGACACTGAATTTCCCTATAGGTGAATGTGTGTGTGTATGTGTGTGTGTGTCTGCCCTGCAATGGACTGGTGTCCCATCCAGGGTGTTACTGTGTGCCTTGCGCCCATTGAAAAGCTGGGATAGGCTCCAGCACCCCCCTGCAACCCTTATTGGATAAGTGGATAAGAAAATGAATGAATGAATGAATGAATGTTTATGGCTTCCCAGTAAGTTAGTTTGCTTGCAACCAGCTGTGACAGGTTGACCAATGAGGTTGATTCTCCCAAAGTATAACACAGTGTGTGCATGATGGATGACTGTTTTTAGAACATTAAAATTTAAAAGTTTTCTCCCTATTTTGGCGTAGCCAATTAGTCTTCCTCTGCTGGGAAGCAGCTATATTTGCCTGCCCCACGCACCCTCTGATGTGTGCACAGTCCCTTAACCCCTTCTTTTTTGCGCATACTTTAGTGGATTTGCATTTGAGGCCGGATATCACGCACAGAGAGTCACGCACCGATCTTCATGCTCCTCCACTTCTGTACAGGCGGCTTGGGCTGATTATCAGGGTCCTTACACAGCGTTGAAAACCCCACCCACTTATTAGTCCTGTCTTTTCCCACCCAGCAGAGTAGTGGCCAATTTTGTCTGCTGCAGGCACTGCCAATCGTGCCTGCTAGGGGCACCCAGCCTACCGGTAGCAGAACTAAGATTTCAATTGCGAGCCCCGGAAAACACAAAATTTACACGAAATATTAAATTAGCCATAGCTGAAATGCTAAGTTAAGGCTAAATTGCACTATATAGATGTGAACTGCAATTTATTTCACAACTAGTGCACAAATATTGTGACTGTGGCTCAGGAATAAGGATGTTTGTTATGACTTATAATGTTGTGCTATTATTAAGAAGATGGGTAACAAAGATTTGATGTAATTTTATAACATAATGTGAAGACTCTGTGTAGTAAAATTCAGAACGTTTATAATAATAAGTCCAGAGTGCCAGACAGTTTCTAATAAGAACTCAGATTTCCAAGAAACGTTGTAGCTGTAAAGAAAGTTAAACCCACGCTGGAGCAGTGGGTGAGCGGGAAGGATGGGACAGTATAAGGTGGGAAAGAGAGAATGACGGTGAGAGAGGGAACGCTGGAACAGAACACACTGAGTACTCACTGCCAGCGTGAGATCCCTGTTCAGTCGGTGCCAAGCCTATGCTGGGAAAGAAGGCCAGTGAAAGAATGCAAAAGGAAGGAAAAAGCTCAAGCTGTGTGAAATCCCCAGTAAAAAGAATGTGTTAATGACCCCCGGGGCACAGGCCAGATTCAGAATCCAGAGAGTGACGTCGTATGTGAGTGTACATATGTGTGTGTGTGTGTGTGTATGTGTGTGCTCCAACTGAGATTCTTAATCGTGTGTGTGTGTGTGTGTGTGTGTGTGCGCTCCAACTGAGATTCTTAATCGTGTGTGTGTGTGTGTGTGTGTGTGTGTGTGCTCCAACTGAGATTCTTAATCGTGTGTGTGTGTGTGTGTGTGTGTGTGGTGCCCAAGTGTCTCATGCAATGCATGCAAATGATTCTACATACCTTATGTATGTGTGTAAGATCAGAAAAAACACATTTGGGATTCAGAAATTATAAAAAATACATGGAGTTAATGTACATGTTTGTGTTCAATTCAAATAAAGAAGGAACATTCTGAGTATGTGAAGCTTATAAAAATTAACCAGCGTTTATTTCATTGTTTAATTTTGAACTGCACCTACCTGCATTATCCATCTATCTATCTGTCCGTCCGTCCGTCACATGAAAATGTTCTTCCCCTTAAAGCTTCCTTGAGCATCCAAAAAGATGGAAATCAGATGGCGCTAAATCCAGACTATAAGTGTCTCTTAGTCTCTGAGGCACGATCTATTGTCTGTCTGTCTGTCTGTCTGTTGATATATCTATTTATCTGTCTGTCTGTCTGTCTGTCTGTCTGTTGATCTATCTATTTATCTGTCTGTCTGTCTGTCTGTCTGTCTGTCTGTCTGTTGATCTATCTATTTATCTGTCTGTCTGTCTGCCTGTCTGTCTGTCTATCTATCTATTTATCTGTCTGTCGGCCTGTCTATCTATCTGTCTGTCTGTCTGTCTGTCTGTCTGTCTGTCTGTCTGTCTGTCTGTCTATCTATCTATCTATCTATCTATCTATCTATCTATCTATCTATCTATCTATCTATCTATCTATCTATCTATCTATCTCTTAATTTGATTCTGATCTTTACTGTTGGGCAGTGGTAGTTCAGCAGTTGTCTTTTTCATTAAATGTTGGGACTCCCTGTAATAATAGACAGTGTTTAATTATATACACCCCACACTACAGGATATTCAAAACATTAATATAACCATCCTAAATTTGCACAAATCTCCCCAAAAACTGGTCAATTACACTGTACTGGGTGCAATAAGACGACAGCTATCCATTAAAACATTATCAGTATTGTTGAATACGTTCAGGA
Source organism: Trichomycterus rosablanca (assembly GCF_030014385.1). Taxonomy (NCBI): domain Eukaryota; kingdom Metazoa; phylum Chordata; class Actinopteri; order Siluriformes; family Trichomycteridae; genus Trichomycterus; species Trichomycterus rosablanca. The sequence continues at coordinate 3,524,385 of NC_086004.1, forward strand.
CCATTATGTATCATAATTATATTTAGTTTGAGTGTGTATACGGCTCTGTATAAATGATCTGATTTATAAAAGCCGTGGAAAATAAATATATTCATTGCTCATAATATAAAAGGGCAAACAAGCACATATGCTTTCTGTCTGACCTTTCTGTCAGACTGATTTTGTGCGTCTCAGCTGTTTCGTCTCTCTGCGGAGGGCAGCAATGGAGATGGATTAGCACTATGGGAAGTGACCCGGTGCCATGTGCGGATATTCTTTTGTCTGGCTGATTTCTTTTGTCTGGGTGCAGGGTTCATAACCACGCTGCTCTCACAGGGGCTGAACCAGCGATAAGATTTTGGTGATGGGTGTGCACATGGGGTCAAATCAGAAGTCTAGAGGCCTGGGAGAAGCCCATATATTCTTCACTGCCCGGCAGATGACTGATGCACTCGGCTCCTGGTGTGTTGGTCAGCAGCTTTGTTTTCTCCTGACTATCAGGAATTTATATTCCATAAAGTAAATAATCTGACTCTAACTTGTAGGGCTGCATGATGTTGGCTTATTTAGTCATTCATCAAACATTTTACCTTATTCCATAGTCACAGTGAGTCCAATGCTACCGGAAACACTGAGCATATGGCATGGCATAGTACACATTCAATCAAAGAAGTATTTTCTAAGGTCAGGCATTGATGTTGGACATGGGGGCTCACAATCAACATTCTGATTAATCCTAAAGGTAGTTGAGGGCCGCTCAGGTGGCGCAGCAGTAAAAACACACGCTAGCACACCATCCGGCTGGGCTGAGCGGCCATATGAACAACGATTGGCCTGTTGTTCATAGGGGTGGGGTAGTAGTAAACTGGATGGGGACTCCTCGTGACTTATGCAACTACGACCTCTGCTGGCTGACTGATGGCGCCTGCACAGAGGCGGGGAAAGAGTGCGTTGATCAGGGTGTGTCTCTACGTACACAGGGCTGATTCGCATATATGCACTTGCCTAGTGTGGTTGACAAAATGCATACGGCTGCTGCCCATGTGTCGGAGGGGGCGTGGGTTAGCTTCGTTCTCCTAAAATCAGAGCAAAGGTCAGCATTAGTGGAGAGGAAGCATGACGCAATTGGGCAATTGGACGTGCTAAAAAGTTGGGAGAAAATGCATTAAAAAAATCCTAAAGGTAGTTCAGAGCTCTTTGAATGGCAGTGGAGTTTCTCCAAACCAAAAAAAGACAAACACTGTATTTACGGACTTTGGTTTGTGTATTGGGACACAGTTTGACTTGAAGAAGAAGTTTCTGGTACAAATTCTGGTACACATATGGTTAGATCTCTGATCACTTTACTTGGCAGTTAAACCAAGTCTGTTGGTCTCCTGGAACTGAGTTGTTTTCAGTACAGTTCACATATTCTTGATATGGTTTAAAGTTTTTAGACATTGTGTTGCTGGAACAGACACGGTGGCTCAGTGGGTAGCACTGTCGCCTCACAGCAAGAAGGTCCTGGGTTCGATTCCCAGGTGGAGCGGTCCGGGTCCTTTCTGTGTGGAGTTTGCATGTTCTCCCTGTGTCTGTGTGGGTTTCCTCCAGCAGTTCCGGTTCCTCCCACAGTCCAAAAACATGCAGTCAGGTTAATTGGAGACACTGAATGTGTGTATGGGTGTGTGTGTGTATGTGTGTGCAATGGACTGGCGTCCTGTCCAGGGTGTTATTGTGTGCCTTGCGCCCATTGAAAAGCTGGGATATGCTCCAGCACCCCGCTGACCATGATTGGAAGAGTGGTTAAGAAAGTGAGTGAGTAAGTGTTGCTGGAACATCCAATTAATTTGTCCATGTGATCAGCAACAAACTTACTTAATCACTAACAAGGAATTAAGTGACCACGACACAAAGGAAATAATATTAAAACAATCTCTGCATCAATAAATGATACCAATCCGATCATTGCTGAACACTTATACGTAATGACGTTTCTAACTCTCAGAAGCACTCAGATTTCTTATGTAATTTGAACGTCTGGACTCTTGAGATATAGAATCTGTTATCTTAATGCTCAAAGGATCATGTGATCATGGGAAAGCTTTCATCATCCTTAAAGAGAGACTAGATAAGCATAATCATTTTAGAGATAGAAAGATCTGCTCAGCCGAGCAATCATCATAAAAGCAATCATCATAAAGTACATATCAAAACACAGGAAGTGAAGCTGGAACGGCTCTTCAGATACATAAAAAAAATAAAACCTATGATGATAGCCTATGGGCTATCTGAACATGTGATATTTATTTTTATTCTTGTGTTATTCATATTAAAATTGTGTTTCTTACCTTATTTTCAAAGAAAGTAATTAGACTAATTGGACTTATTTTACTCACCCATCTGCATTTTCTCCCTTTTAACGCGTCCAATTGCCCGATTGCGTCATGCTTCCTCTCCACCAATGCCGATCCCTGCTCTGATTGCGGAGAACGAAGCTAACCCATGCCCCCTCCGACACGTGAGCAGCAGCCGTATGCATTTTATCACCTACACTTTGACGAGTGCAGTGCAGCTCAGCGTTGTGTACGGAGAGACACACCCAAAAGCCTTGTAACTCAATGTCCCCTAAACTCCAAAGCTTTGAAACTTAACTCTCTTTGTTGAGAAATTTGTACCCTTAAGCTCAACATTTACCTTAAACTCAACATGTTCAGTTTGTTTATTTTTTTTACATTTATTAATTTAATTTCAGATTAACCATGAACAGCCGCTTTGTTCCTCGCTAGGCTTGAGCGGTGCGGTAAGAACATCATCAAAGTGTGAATATGAGACGAATCCGCATTTGTGTGGAATAACCATCAGTTTCACTCTGAAAGCTCCACATGTATCTGGATTTTCCTCACTGTTTCACTTTTAAACTCGTGTTACAGCTCGAGGTTCTGAGTAATAGTAAGAATCAGCTTCTTATTTCAGTGTTTTTATATTATATTTGTGTTATTTTCAGTGTATACGTGTCAAAAACAACCCCATTGTTTTACATGAGCCTAAAATATATGCAAGTCCAATACCTTAAAACTCAACGCCTTTTAAACTCAACGCCAGTCTCAGAACCAACTGATGTTGAATTTCAAGATACCGCTGTATTAGTTTTTTGTGTAAACTGTTGGATTAAATCTATTTGGAGCCACTGTTCTCTATTACGAAAGCACAGCCTTCAAAATAATAAGATTTGCACTTATATTTATTTTAATTCTGACTCTTGTGTTAAAACACCACTAGTGTGAGAAACTCAGTGTTTGTGCTGTATATCTTTAGCACACCTGGAATAATATTGTTGTAATTCTCTAAATGGAGCTCTTTGTTTATTATAGGTTAAAGGGCTGTGGGTACCTAATACCCAAATACAACTGAAAAACATTCATACGGTCATCAGTCAGTCAGTAAAATAATAAGGTTTTTACACCAAAGGTTTGGCCACAATTTTACATCAAGATTTCTACATCCCTGTTATTGTCCTAGATCAACTATGTCCTTACAGTGGTTAAAAGAAAGCTCACAGGCTAAATACTGTAGTGTAAAAGTGTGGGGTACACTTCTGTTCTCTTCTGTAACAAGTCAAGGTTTAGTAATAATAGTAAAAAGAGTAAATGTCCCATTCAGAAGGGTTACTAAGTCATATCTTAGGTTTTAGAATTCCACTTTTTGTGGTCTTTTGGTCATTATAACTACCCTTGCATTCCTTTCATGTCCTGGGCATCAACATATATATCCTGTTATGTCCAACATTACCCAAAACATGCCCGACGGCTGGAATACACCCTAAACATCATCTAAAGGCTTTCAGAGCAGCCAATCCACCTTTTGCATGGATGTTTAAGGTACTTGGGATCTACGTATGTTGCTGTGCTTTAACTCCACTAACTGCACCAACACGCTGCCCTATACATACACACATAGAAATGTAGACTATATGGGGAAGTTTATCTGTGGTCTCCAGCCGGGCCGGGCTTTCCTGTCCCAACTGTGTGGAAGCGACGGCACCTTTCAGAAATTAACATTGTTTACGTTTACGCTGCACTGACTGACGACTGGATAACAATACTAATGTATGATTTATTTTCTCAGCATTGTCACTGTATTGAAGAATTGAATTGTGGGAATAGAAGTTGCAAATGCACAAATACACAGATAAAACACAACCTTATAAAAGTCTGTGTCCCAAACACAGATAATCATAATGCAGGAAATGCCAGAGTAATAACGAACTTTCCTGATCTGTGGCCCAAACAAACAGTAAATACTCTGGGAACGTAAGAAACGTAAAGCTGACGCTGGACTGAAGTAATTCAAAATGAATTTCATTTAGACATAGTATGAGAATGTTAACACGTTATTAAGCACATATTGAACTTATTGTTTTTTGGATTTGGCTAAAACTTAGGTTGGGTGTCCACAAACATTTGTCCATACAGTGTATATTCAATCCAGTCTGCAGTGGAACAGAAAGCAATGGGAAATGTCAAACTGTCATTCCTTCTCACTGACTGAGAAAAATAAAACTTGATTTAGATGTGTATATGTGCGTATATTTATGAACTATATTTAAATAAACCTATTTTAAAAAATCCTGAATGCTGTAAAAGCATTTTTGACCAAATAAAATATCTGTTACAATTATTTATTCACAGAAAATAACAAGCCTCTTAAAAGTCATTATAAGCCATTTATTTTTCCCTTATAAGCTTTGAGAAACAAAAAGAATTAGGAATACACGACAGATACTACAACATGTACCAGCAGGACAGCAGATCTGATCGGATGTTAGATGTGCGCTGTTACAGAGAGGAAGAATCTACTCTACACTTTACAGAGTGCAAATACTGATACTGATACACAATTACAGAACTGAAAGTATTAAAATGTGCATTTTTGTTGTTGGAGTGGTACTCTCAAAGTTTTCTACTGTCACGGTATGTATTTTTAATTCAGAAAATACAAAGATTAATTTGAATGTAAATAATACACTTTAGATTTTACTTAACACGTCACAATAATACACTTGATTTTAATATTACTTTACATATAATATTGTTCACATATTATAAACATGATCATACCAAATATTATGAAATTGTAAAATTCATATAAACCATTCAAAGGTTCAACTTTTCACTCAACCTGTTATGGTAATTCAACTGTCATGAAAACAGCAACATGGGAGCACTTTTGCTGGTGGTCTCAGACTTTTGGCCCTCACTGTATGTACAGAGTTCATATGATTAAATTGCATCCAGTAGGTGGTGCAGGACTTTAATACGCTAGTATAGTTTGGCTAGGCACTTAATGAAGACAGTTGGTTGTATCTGAACAAGGAAGGGCCGGATGAAAAATCAACTCTCTACCACTGCAACATCGACTCCTACTGTGCACTTGAGGCTCTGATATGAGCAGCAGATGAATTCGGGAAGTTTTTATCTTCACTCTTTTATCTAATATTCCTGCTTTCCTCTGTGGTCGTGCGTTTCTCCGGGGGCTTATCACCGATGCCCCTGTGGTGCGAGCGCCTGGCCGCATGAGATTTCTGATTTCTGGCTGAAGTTCCTATGTGGTGAACCTTTTCCTTTCTGGCCGAGTGTGGGAAGTGTGATACCACATCTTTTACATCTCTGCTTCGGGCTGCGGTTTTTTGCTCGGCTTCTTTTGTGTCTTTTAGTTGTTTCCATTATTTTGTCCACCTTTCAGTTTGTCGTTTCAGTTGTCAGTGTTGTTCTGCGTTGGTTAAGCATCGGGGCTACACCTGGTGCCTCAGTGATAAGGCGCGACCCTCCCTGTTACAGATGCTGGTACCTGGGTTTGTTCCTCATCTATAGTCTGAACTAATCCTGTCTAAAATTTATTTATTAATTTTTTAGGATTTTACCATCATGTTTTACACACTGGTTACATTCAGGACAGAAACAGGTAGTTAATGCTTACACAAGATTCATACCATATAGAAGCACTATGTAGTTCTACAATTACTGCCCGTAGTCCATCTGTTTCTCTACATGCTTTGTTACCCCCTTTCATGCTGTTCTTCAATGGTCAGAACCTCCACAGGACCCCCACAGGACCCCCACAGAGCAGGTATTATTTAGGTGGTGGATGATTCTCAGCACTGCAGTGACACTGACATGGTGGTGGTGTGTTAGTGTGTGTTATGCTGGTATGAGTGGATCAGACACAGCAGCGCTGCTGGAGTTTTTAAACACCTCACTGTCACTGCTGGACTGAGAATAGTCCACCAACCAAAAATATCCAGCCAACAGCGCCCTGTGGGCAGCGTCCTGTGACCACTGATGAAGGTCTAGAAGATGAGCAACTCAAACAGCAGCAATAGATGAGCGATCGTCTCTGACTTTACATGTACAAGGTGGACCAACTAGGTAGGAGTGTCTAATAGAGTGGACAGTGAGTGGACACGGTATTTAAGCAGCGCTGCTGTGTCTGATCCACTCATACCAGCACAACACACACTAACACACCACCACCATGTCAGTAATACCTGCTCTGTAGTGGTCCGGTGGGGGTCCTGACCATTAAAGAACAGCATAAAGGGGGCTAACAAAGCATGTAGAGAAACAGATGGACCACAGCCAGTAATTGTAGAACTACAAAGTGCTTTTATATGGTAAGTGGAGCTGATAAAATGGACAGTGAGTGTAGAAACAAGGAGGTGGTTTTAATGTTATGGCTGATCAATGTATATCACATGTTTAGAGAAGTATATACTACAGTGTGTGTGTGTGTGTGTGTGTGTGTGTGCATGCACTTGCATTAATCATTAGCTGATCATTAGCATTTCCTGAGTAAACCAGTTCAGAAGACTAAACTGTACTGCACACATGAAGAGTCCAGACCCCACCGTGCATGTTTTATTTATGTAAGTGGTTACAGTGTTTTACTGAGTTACCTCAGAGATGACTGGTGGGGATTTCCATTTCCAGACTCATTTTACCGTGGTGATGATGTATTTCCAGAAGACTGAACCATAGCACCTGGGATTGTGTTCCTCAGTCTAGATCAGACGCTGAGCATAAACATACGCACTCGTTCGGACTTTGTGTTTTCTCAGCTGTGCACGTGGCACTGTGAATAGAACTGTGAATAGAACTGTGAATAGAACTGTGAATAGAACTGTGAATAGAACTTATAATAATAATATGGACGTGACAAGGGTGAAAATCTGAGATTTAAAGAAACACTCGAGCATCTCTCTGGGGTTACTTCCACAGAGAATAATGTTAATGTTTCCATATACAGTACTGTATAAAGGGCGGCACGGTGGCTCACAGCAAGAAGGTCCTGGGTTTGATCCACAGGCTGAGCAGTCTGGGTCCTTTCTGTGTGGAGTTTGCATGTTCTCCCCGTGTCTGTGTCGGATTCCTCCAGGAGCTCCGGTTTCCTCCCACAGTCCAAAAACATGCAGTCAGGTTAATAGGAGACACTGAATTGCCTTCCTGTAAGTGAATTGGTGTGTGTATGGGTGTATGTGTGTGTATGTGTGTCTGCCCTGCAATTGACTGGCGCCTCGTCCATGGTGTTACTGTGTGCCTTGCGCCTATTGAAAAGCTGGGATAGGCTCCAGCACCCCCCCCCCCCCCCCAGTGACCCTAATTGGATAAACGGATAAGAAAATGAATGAATGAATATACAGTACAGTCGCCTCACAGCAAGAAGGTTCTGGGTTTGATCCCCAGCTGGAGCGGTTCGAGTCTTTTCTGTGTGGAGTTTGCATGTTCTCCCCGTGTCTGCGTGGGTTTCCTCCGGGTGCTCCGGTTTCTTCTCACAGTCCAAAGACGTGCAAGTGAAATGAATTGGAGATACAAAATTGTCCATAACTGTTTGACATTAAACACTACAACTGATGAATCTTGTGTAAGCACTATCTACCATTTCTGTCATGATTGTAACCAAAGTATGTAAAACATGACGTTAAAATCCTAATAAATAAATAATACAAAGAAATAAACTGCTGTGCTATTAGTTTTGACCTAAACTCTTTGGCTGATAAATGATTGTTCATGGCAGTCACGTACACACCACAGATGCACTGTTCTGAGATCTGCTTAAACACGGCAGTCTGCAGTAAACTCGCCGTGTATCTTCATGCATCAGAGCAGAGAGTTAGGGGCGTAATGAGGGTGGCAGTGGCAAACCAGAAATGAGAGAAAAATGTTTGGAGGGACAGAAGGAGAAAGCGAGTGAGGCCCTGAACCTCTTTTTCAGTAGCACAGAGAGATCTTCAATTACTGCACAAAAGCAGCTCATTCAGGAAGCGCCGGCTCCAACACCGAGTCTCTGCGTGCGTGATGAGTCCAGCGCTGCATGCTAAACGCTCTGTAGAGAGGAGCGTCCTCATAAAAAACACACTCATAAATATACACCGACGAGGCATAACATTATGACCAGGTGAACTGAATAACACTGATCATCTCTTCATCACGGCACCTGTTAGTGGGGGGGGCAGCAAGTGAACATTTTATCCTCAAAGTTGATGTTAGAAGCAGGAAAAATGGACGAGCGTGAGGATCTGAGCGAGCTTGACGAGGGCCAGATTGTGATGGCTAGACGACTGGGTCAGAGCATCTCCAAAACTGCAGCTCTTGTGGGGTGTGTCCCAGTCTGCAGTGGTCAGTATCTATCAAAAGTGGTCCAAGGAAAGAACAGTGGTAAACTGGCGACAGGGTCATGGGCGACCAAGGCTCACTGATGCACGTGGGGAGCGAAGGCTGGCCCGTGTGGTCCGATCCAACAGACGAGCTACTGCAGCTCAAACTGCTGAAGAAGTTCATGCTGGTTCTGATAGAAAGGTGTCAGAATACACAGAGCATCACAGTTTGTTGCGTATGGGGCAGCAAAGAGGGGACCAACACAATATTAGGAAGGTGGTCATAATGTTATGCCTAATCGGTGTACTGTATATCAAAAATATATCAACACAATTTCCCAAGAACTGGTACACTGGGTTAAATGCAAACAAAAACTAAAAGCATGAATTTGTGAACTGTCTTTTACAGGTGTTTAATTAATTAATTAATTTATTTATTTATTAGGATTTTAACGTCATGTTTTACACTTTGGTTACATTCATGTCAGGACAGGTAGTTACTGGTTATACAAGATTCATAAGTTCACGTGTCTCCAATTCACCTCACTTGCGTGTCTACTGTAGGAGTAAACCCACACAGACACAGGGAGAACATGCAAACTCCACACAGAAAGCACCTTTTCCATTGACAGGGTGCTCGTGCTGGTGCCAAAATCCTGAACAGTTCTGCGCTTTTCCATCACCAAGTCACAGGTTCTCGGTCAGATAAATGGTGCTGTTCTGACCCCATAATCCTCCACTATCTTTACGTACATCCACATACGTAATTGTCAGGCTCTCAAACCAGTGGAAACGCGGTTCTGTTCTTAAAACGTTCTTTAGTTTGCAGGAACTGGCACCAGCATCAGGACCGCCACTTTGTTGGTGGAAAACAGACAAGAAAGGATCCAGACCGCTCCACCTAGGAATCGAACCCGGAATCTTCTTGCTGTGAGGTGACAGTGCTACCTACCGAGCCGCAGTGCCGTCCACAGGTGTTTAATTATAAACATTAAGAAGTAGAGATTTAATCCTTGTCCTCAGCTGTATTGATGTTTGTACAGTACATAAAACAAGTGTTGTTGTGAATACTGAGAACAAACTGGACTGGAAACCACATTATTGTTACTGGTACAATATATCAATCATCACATGAGCAACTGAACCTTTACTTTAAACTAAGGATGTGTGGAAGGATGTCAGTGTCTCTGTAAGATATGGTACTGAACAGAGCGGTGCTTTATTAGGAAATGACTCGATCCTGACAGAACGTCCCCACAGTGGAAAAGCAGAACGACACTGTTTCATGTTTTCTGATCACTTCCTTCTGCCAACTTCCAGTCTGGTTCCTTACAGATCTGATAAACAGTTCAGGGCCTGAACATGCATTTCCTCTCAGTGGAACTGTCCATCATAAGAAGAAAAGAAGAAGATATACTTTATTTGTAATATATACATATACAGGTGTACAGTACAATGAAATTCTTTCTTCGCATATCCCAGCTTGTTTGGAAGCTGGGGTCAGATCGCAGGGTCAGCCACCTTATGGCGCCCCCTGGAGCAGACAGGGTTAAGGGTCTTGCTCAAGGACCCAACAGTGGCTTCCACATAACCATGTGATACTGATACTAACCAAGACGCTCTTAGCTTTATTTACTTTTTATATAAAGGCAGAACAAGTCCTGAGGCACTGGCTTCCATCCCTCTTTCACTGGCTGTGAGGAGGTTTTGCATGTACTCCATAAGTCTGTGTTGGTTTCCTCCAGTGTGCCACCAGGTCCTGGGTCTTATGGATGGTTTTTCACTTTTGCAATATATATATATATATCAGTATTTTTTTTTGGAAGAATAGATCCATTTCTAGTTATCATGAGTACACTACATTTAATATCAAGATTGACAAGCTGATGCCTTAAACAGGAACCTGTAGCTTTAATAGCTTTAATTAAAAACGACAGTGGAAGAGATTCAGCGTCCCACTTTGACATAAAAATAAATAAGTACATACAAGTGGAAAAATGACCTGGTCAAGATTGCAGTGGGTCCGGCTTCCCCAGAATTGCTGGGCGCAATATAGTAACACACCCCGAACAGGACACGAATCCGTCAAAGAGCCTTAGAACACGCTGGACAGGGCACCAAACCAATCACAGGGCTTCAGCCATCCCCAAACAAAGCCAATCATGTCTGTTTAGACACCTGGCTGGCCAACAGCATCAAACCCTGATCTCAGGGGGGTGGGCCAGCATAATAGACTTTTGTTAATTAATTTATGTATTTTATTTAACTGTGGCCAACTTTATGTCTAAGAATTAATTGCCAGTTTTTTGGGCTTTAAGACAGGGAGAGCAGATCGCTTGTGATTGTCCCCATTTTTTGTTAGTGGCTTTTTAGCCACAGTATTGTTCTACATTGCTTAAATATTTTGCACTTGTTCTTTTTTTAATTTGTGCAGGTGTGAAGTTTCACTTTGCACTTCACTCTTGAGGCGTGACCCACATCATACACTTTTAGGAACCTAAGACCCTTTAGATGCAGTAAAACGAGTGATGATCAGTACAGTCTGCACCTTGAAATACTGAGATCAGAAAGAAAAACAACTGCTCAGCTGCCAACTTTCCACTGTTGGGCCCTTGATCAAGGCCCTTAATCTTCAGTTGCTTGCAATGTATTTGTTCACAGTTGTAACTTGGTTTAGATAAAAGCGTTTGCTAAATAGCATTCATATAAATGTAAATGATTTAAAACCTGATTCTGTGCGGCTGTGACAAATTTAGAAAAGGGTGCAGCAGTGAACACAGTGTAAACATTACAGACCCAAAAAAACCCTGATTCTTTACTATTCTCGCAACACTTCCGTGTCCTTGCAGAGCCCGGAGCCAGAAGAGCAGCGACTTCCCACCACTAGCCGTGGGAGAAATCAGCGATCACTGAGGAAAAACATTCACTTCATGCCCAGTCTGCACAACAAGGAAACAGCGCCAGCCTTCCTGCCATTCCTTTATTTAGAAAGGATTTAAGCTTTCACTGTTTTGGACTGTTTTCCCTCTTTTCTATTGAAATGTTTTGTTTAGTTTTTAACATGATGTTTTAGGTACACGATATTACCAAAAGTATTCGCTCGTCTGCCTTCACACACATATGAATCTGAGTGACTCCCATTCTTAATCCATAGTGTTTAATATGATGTCGGCCCACACTTTGCAGCTATAGTAATAATTATATTAATAATTACAAAATAATTACATTATATTGTAATAATGATGCCACACCGATTCATTACATTACAATCATCCTACAAATTGCCCACAAATGCAGGAAGTTCAGTATTGATGCTGCTCTCCCCAGAAGTGGCTTTTAAGAAAAACAAATAAAAAACAATAAAGATTAGAATTTAAATAAACACCTTTTCTTTCACCCCTGTCTCCTTTATGTTCATGTCAACCGTGTCTTTAGTTGCTTATATGGAAAAGCAGTGGATTAAAACTGCATTTCTTTTCCGCAGAGCCTCCCTCAATACGGGCGACCAGATTGGCACTGGCTGCTGCGACAATTTGCCCCTGGCTCACTGGATTTAAACAAAACGAGGGCAGAGGAAACCCGAGCGGCCCTCGTATGTCTAACATGGGAGAGTCATTACATAACATAAACACAACACTTAGTGGAAGTGATTGAGGTGCCGGAGAAATGGGCACTTCCTGGGCATCCTGACACATTACAAAGCTTTATAACCAAGAGTCTGACCGTTTAAAATGATGTTTATCTTTCATCGTTGGTTTATTTAAGACGTCGATCGTTTCTGATGTTTAGAAAAACGGTTGAGAAACCGTAATCACATTCCTCCATAAACACTCGCACCAGCGCAGGGTCTGGCAGTGCATAACAATCATGCACCTCATTCCTCCCCCTCACGCCCCCCTGCCCCGCTTCCCTCGCCCCCCACTTTCCCACCGTTTACGCAAAGTAAATTCTCATTAAGTGCCAAATTGTTTTCAGACGCCGGCCTGGCAGAGTTGCCGTGGTGACGGCCCAGAAGGTGGCAGGCAGCCCAGTGTTTGGGATACGAGCATCTCTGGAGCTGAAGTCACACCCCGAATAGACCCAGTGCCAGGCCTCAGTGATTCAATTCTAGCGGGCATAATGCGCCCCGATGGGGGCCTTTCAAAGCCCAACAAATAATGAGGAAGCACCACTGGAGAGGCCCTCACACACACACACACACACACACACACACACACACACACACACACATACAGTCACATACTGTATATGTGAGTCATTTTCTGTGTGTGTTTTTGTGTTTCTTTTGGGTACTTGTGTTTCTAGGGTGTACCATACAGCTTTGGTTATGGGGGTGTACCATACAGCTTTGGTTATGGGGGTGTACCATACAGCTTTGGTTATGGGGGTGTACCATACAGCGTTGGTTATGGGGGTGTACCATACAGCTTTGGTTATGGGGGTGTACCATACAGCTTTGGTTATGGGGGTGTACCATACAGCTTTGGTTATGGGGGTGTACCATACAGCTTTGGTTATGGGGGTGTACCATACAGCTTTGGTTATGGGGGTGTACCATACAGCGTTGGTTATGGGGGTGTACCATACAGCTTTGGTTATGGGGGTGTACCATACAGCTTTGGTTATGGGGGTGTACAATACTCCTTTGGTTATGGGGGTGTACCATACAGCTTTGGTTATGGGGGTGTACCATACAGCTTTGGTTATGGGGGTGTACCATACAGCTTTGGTTATGGGGGTGTACCATACAGCTTTGGTTATGGGGGTGTACCATACAGCGTTGGTTATGGGGGTGTACCATACAGCTTTGGTTATGGGGGTGTACCATACAGCTTTGGTTATGGGGGTGTACAATACTCCTTTGGTTATGGGGGTGTACCATACAGCTTTGGTTATGGGGGTGTACCATACAGCTTTGGTTGTGGGGGTGTACCATACAGCTTTGGTTATGGGGGTGTACCATACTCCTTTAGTTATGGGGGTGCTTGACATTATGGCATGTAGTAAGATTAGCCATTCATAGACGTCTATGGTGAAGATTGAATTTGTTCAGGTCATTATCTCTGACCTTACTGATGGGGTGTGACTTTTAAAGGGTGATGACCAAATGGACTCCCTGCTCTTAGGGTTAGTGGGTGCTATATTTAGATTTCAGACCTTTGACTCCTACGCTTGCAGGTATCAGCTGCATTAGACAGAAGGCAGCATTTTCATTTACACACCATTAATCTATTAACAAAAGGTCAAGCTTGTGGTCCAGTGAAGAATGATTATTAATTATTATAAGCGGTTTATCTCACTTACACAGAAGCGCTTTTCCTTTTATCTCGGTGTCATTATTTGTTTTGTTCTGATTGGCATTCTGAGATGAGTTTGCCATGCATGTGGTTAATATCACACTGCATTGTGCCGTCAGTCTTAGCAGTCTTTATAGAGCAATTTCATTATTTATTTGGTGGTGTTAAAAGCTCTATAACTTCATTTAACTTTGCAGCATGGGCCTTATTACTCTTCTAAAATAATTTGTTATGTGTTTACTCTATAGTCGAACATATTTGTATTCCCCTCCCAGTTAATTATTTCAGGTTTTTCATGCAGAAGCAGTTGTGGTTCATTCATCATTCCATTCAAAATGTATTACTGGTACAGGCCGCATTTAGGTTTCCTTAATGTTCCCACTGTTTTTATACGGACAATAGACTGGTCTCCCTAATTACAACCCCAAATCAGAAATAGTTGGGACAGCATGGAAAATGCAAATAAAATAAAGATGCAGTGTTCCTTACATTTACTTTGATTTTTATTTGATTGCAGATGAACCTGAGATATTTCATGTTTTATCTGCTCAACTTCATTTCATTTATTAATAAACATCTGCAACACATTCCAAAAAAAGTTGGGACAGAGGCAATTTAGGGCTAGCAATGAGGTGAAAAAACTAAATAATGATGCGATTTTAAACAGGTGATGTCAAAGTACATTGAGATCTTAGAGCAACATGTGCTGCCTTCAAGACGTCGTGTTTTCCAGGGATGTCCAGCATTTGTCAACAAGACGATGCAAAACCACCTTCTGCACACATTACAAAGGCATGACTGCGGAAGAAGAGGGTACAGGTGCTGGACTGGCCTGCCTGCAGTCCTGACCTGTCCCCAATAGTGAATGTGTGAAAAACGACGACCCTGTACTGTTGCACATCTGAAGACGTGTTTGCAGGAAAAACGAGACGGAATAAAAGCTGAAACACTAAATCACTTGGTCTCCTCGGTGCCAAAACTTCTTTTAAGTAAGGTGAAAAGGAATGGCAACATTACAAAGTGGTAAATGCTTTACTGTCCCAACAGTGTTTTTTTTTAATGCATTGCAGGCCTGAAATGCAGGAATGGATGTTTATTAATAAATGAAATGTTGAGCAGATAAAACATAAAATATCTCAGGTTCATCCTGTCTGACATCAAATAAAAGTCAAAGTAAATATGAGGAACACTGTGTTTTTTATTATTATTTGCATTTCCCATGCTGTCCCAACTTTTTCTGATTTGGGGTTGTACTTTTTAGATTAGAGATGTCTTTGTATTTATTGTACTGTGTTTAATCTGCACTGTGTATGTTGTATTGTTTTGCACTTGTGTTCTGTGTTGCACCCTGATCCTGGAGGAACGTTGTTTCATTTCAATATGTAATTTTAGACAGCTGAAATGACAATAAAGCCTCTCCTGAACTTGAACTCTTGGTCTGCTGGTCCACACCCAGGTTAAAAATAACATTTTGACCAAATGTAACAAATTGTTTGTTCACATGACTTTATGTTTGACTAAACAATCAAAGTGATCTTAAATAGATCCTGAATTTTAACCTCAAACTGCTTAATTGAAGCAAGCTTTACTTAAGGAGCACAAGCCTTACCCAAAAATTTCTTCCTACTTTAACAGCTTCCTCCTGACAGGAGAGTGTCTATTTTAAAGTGTCCACATTATTAGAATTGTACATGGTGACTATTTTTGTGTCTTTTGTATTTTCAGCACTTAATATTTACATTTTCAGCATTTAGCAGACACCTTTTTTTACAGCAACTTACATTACAGTTACAGTATACAGTCTGAGCAATAGAGGGTTAAGGGCCTTGCTCAAGGGCCCAACAGCAGCAACCTGCCACTGGTGGGGCTTGAACCAGCAACCTTCTGGTTACTAGCCCAGTACCTTAACCACTAGGCTACGGCTTTCCTGGTGGTAGTCCTGCTCAGGGTTCAAGGTTTGATCATTTGTTTTACTTGCTGTCTATGTGGATTTTGGATGTTTTCTTTGGCATGTTCCCTTAATGTACTCAAGTTTCCTTTTATGTCCCAGAATGCTGGTAGGTGAATTGATAAATTGCACTTTAATGTAAAGTAAAAAGTGAAAAAGTGAGTGAATGTGAGATGAAGTGGAATATTTACAATTATTTATTATTTATAATTTATTATTATTCATAATAATTATAGTTAATTCCATTTATATTGAATATTGAACAAAATCATAACTGAACCTGACCATTCCCCATATAGCAAGATTAAATTTGTTCAAACAATCTCTGACCTTACTGATGGGGCGTGGCTTGTATTGAGGTGAGGATCAGATGGTGTCCTTGCCCTTAGGGTTAGTGGTGCTATATTTAGATTACACACCCTTGACGTCTATGCTTACGTGTATCAGCTACATTGGATAGAAGACCAGCACTTCAGTTAGAACACGTTCATCTATTTGTCTCTTATTTCTCTCTCACCCACCCAGAAGCGCTCTACCTTTCATCTCTGTGTCATTATTATCTTTTTCTAGTTCAGTGGTTGGCATTTCTCAGCTGTACCTCAGTTTATCATGCATGTGGTTAATATCACTCTGCATTGTGCTGTCGGTTGCATGCAGTTTTACCAGTCTGTTTAATGGTAATCTTAGACAAACTCCTCTTGCACACGAAACCATCACATATACCCCCTGGTAAAAAGGAAACGTTACACATTAACACATTTTGTTCCTTCTCTAAGTTCTTCTTTTTGTGGTTATTCTTAAAATATGTGAAGCTGCTAATTCAAAAATACACCCACATCACCCAAAACCTTTGGTATTTAAGAAATCATTAATACATTAAGTTCCTTCTTGGACTGTGAGTACATTTCTGTATGTAAGACTTTTCATCACAGTAGCCATTTCTGGACTCTCAATTTCGTCACATGAGTCAGAGTTTCAGTGCTATTAAATCTACTTACCGCAACAAGCTGAAATATCTGTGGGCTGATTATAACAAGACAGTGGAGTCGGTGTCTTGTAGTGTAACATGATATTTAAAGTTGCCAACTTTATTCTGGCTTGTAGACTCGAGTAATAAAACTTGCTGTCCTCAAAACTGATTTATACTATAAAAAACCCTGAAACTAAATTTATGAGGCAAAGTGCACATGTTTGATTTTCTTAAGAATAAATTTTCTTTTATGAGCTATTTATTCATTCATGTGTACCGGGTGGCACGGGGGCTCAGTGGTTAGTGACTGTCACCACACAGCAAGAAGATCCTGGGTTCGAGGTTGTATGTTCTCCCTGTGTCTGCGTGGGTTTCCTCCGGGAGCTCCGGTTTCCTCCCACAGTACAAAGACGTGCAAGTGAACTGAACTGGAAATACAACATTGTCCATGACTGTGTTTGATATAAACTTGTGAACTGATGAATCTTGTGTAATGAGTAACTACCGTTCCTGTCATGAATGTAACCAAAGTGTAAAACATGACGTTAAAATCCTAATAAATAAATATTTATTTGTATCAAAGTGGGACAATAATGCTGGAACTGACATTAAATGTCACTGCACTTTTATATGACACTAGTCTTTTCATTCTTAACAACATAAACAAAGAATAAACATATTTTTATAGGAATTCATTAAATTAAACTGTTAAAAAGTGTTTCATATAAACAGACACTATATTAAAATGTATTTATGTTTGTTTATTAGGATTTTAACATCATGTTTTACACTTTGGTTACATTCATGACAGGAACGGTAGTTACTCATTACACAAGATTCATCAGTTCACAAGTTTAATGTCAAACACAGTCTTGGACAATTTTGTATCTCCAATTCACCTCACTTACACGTCTTTGGACTGTGGGAGGAAACCGGAGCACCTGGAGGAAACCCACACAGACACAGGGAGAACATGCAAACGCCACAGAGAAAGGACCCGGACCGCCCCACCTGGGGATCAAACCCAGGATTTTCTTGCTGTGAGGTCACAGTGCTACCCACTTAGCCACCGTGTCACCCAAAATATATTTATGTAAAAGGATTTAAACACTTTTAGATGTTTGTTGATATTTTGTGCAGATCGATGTTACTGGTTAGAAGGATTTACTGAGTGTGTTGAGATTAACTATTGTCTGCATGACATGACAGTTTTGTAAATAAGACATGTAGTAGCACAACCTCATTCTGGAGGGTTTGATTTGTTATCCTCCTCACTCCTAATGTCCAGTATACTCCTAATGTCCATTTATAACTCGACAGGAAGTTTGACTTTGTTACACTCCCTTTTAGACACTCCAACACAACTCTGTCTTTCTACTGGTTGGTCAAAGACATTGAGAATTTTTTTTAAGCTTCTTGAAAAAAGACCCGAAGATGGCAGCTGTTGAGAAAGACGCTTGTTGCCTCTGTGACCAAACAAAACATACGTTTTTATCTAATAATGTGCACATATAACCAAAGTGTTTTAGAAATGATGTATTTTTAGAAGGTTTTTGTAATGATTGGTAACAATATAAGCGATGAATATGTATTTATGCATACTTAAATTTCGAGCAAATGTTTTATGTCCAGCCAGCTGGACATTTGGATTTAACGTATTGAATGTTGTTTAGTTTGTCATGCTAACTTTGAATTAGAAGATGTGCATCAGTACTACTTTTTGCATTTTTCGTGCTGTACATATCTTTTTCGTGTATGTTAAGGGCTGACAGTAGATGAGGTGCTTAAATTACTAGATGATAGTAATAGACTGCAGTGTTGAGAGTAGTGGGATGAATATCAACAGGATAGTGATAGGGAGTCAAGTGATTCTAAGCCAAGATGTTAGATGCAGTGGGGCAGAGCACTTGCCAGTGGTGGGTAGTGATAGCACCAGCTTTCAGAGGTGCAGAAACCCTGGCTGCACCAAAAAATCAAGCATAAGATGTTTAAAATGTAATGTATTTCTTTGCATTCAAGTTGAACGAAACTGCTTTTATGAGTTCCACACAAGGTCCCGTTAAAAAAAGTAAAGAAAAACCCTCAAAGCTGAAATGCAAAAGGTTTTGATTTGAATAATTTAGATATCATTTATTTTCAAAATATTTATATTGAAAGATAGATATGTGGATAATTTAAAATTTAAAATTAATATTGACAAACTGAATATTCTGTTTTATGTTTTAGTAATGTTCCTTGTTTTTAAAATATATCTATAAAAGGAAAGTTTGTTTATAAGAAAAGGGGAAATGAACAAAGCTAAATGTTTTAATTAAAAAGTTTGAGTTTTCATTTTTACGGTTTGAGTTTTTAAAATTAAAAGTTTTAAATTAAATATTTAAAATATTCATATAAATAATTAAAATGTAAATTTTAACTTCTGTATAAACTAGTATATGCTTTTTAATATTATAAACATGTATTACATTATGCCATAAATGTACAATACTTGATATGTCACATGTTATAATGGTAATAATAATATGTAAATTTTTTCAGAATCTTGCACATTTCATGCTCTTAATTCCAAATGTCCAGTATACTGGACACTGAATAACTCACAGTCCCCAAGCAAAATTTCTTATTTTTTTTGTATAATGTCATTTAAAAGGCTGAAATGAACAAGTGTTGTTACAGGATATTGTTTGTTTTCAAAGCGTCCAATCTCGGGAGTGAGGAGGATATGAACTTGTTCTTGGTAACTTTGATAAGGTACAATTAGAGATTAATTTGCACGGTCCGGAAGTTGTTCGATACTGTCGTAATGAGAGCCGCTTTACGACAAGCTTGATGGCAGTTGCTCCAGTAGAGGAACATGTGAGGAAGATTAGAATTAAATCAGAGTGGTTTTTAAACCTTATCTTAAATTATTTAAACATACAGTAAATCTTCTTATCCTCCGCTACTTATATAAGCGAACATTAAAGAAACTAGTGATGTGTAATGTTACAAACAGAACGTTAGTGAGGGAGTGAAGAACAGTTAGCCTTTTAGCTTTAGCCGCACACACAGACACAGACACAGACAGAGACAGAGACAGAGACAGAGACAGAGACAGAGACAGAGACAGAGCTGTCAGTGATATTATCAGTGATATTATCAGTGATATTATTAGTGATATTATTCAGTGATATTATCAGTGATATTATTCAGTGATATTATCAGTGATATTCAGTACTAATCAGCAGAAGAATCATGTTGTATTTAATCGGTTTGGGTTTGGGTGATGTTAAAGATATCACAGTGAAAGGATTAGAAATAATAAAGAAATGTGAGCGGGTTTATCTGGAGGCTTATACATCCATCCTGACTGTCGGTAAAGAGGCTCTGGTGAGTAACTTTACTACTGGTACTTCTAACTAAACTAAAACTACTAATAAATATACTTACACTACTATTATTACTAATACATGTATTAATACTACTGCTGTTACTAATAAATATATCAACACTACTAATAAATATACTGCTGTTACTGATAAATATATTAATACTACTGCTACTACTAATACATATACTAATACTGCTAATAAATATATACTGATATTATTATAAATAAACTAATATTACTGCTACTACTAATTAAGATATTAATACTACTGTTGTAACTAATAAAATATACTAGTACTGCTGCTAATACTTATGCAATACTGTAAAATATTCTGCATTTTTTTCTGAATCATTTCGTAAATAAAAAGCACAGTTACATTATCAGTGTTTTTTGTCTGTTGAGTATTTGGCATGTTCTCTCTTCAGTAATGTGGTTTTCTGCATACCACTCAAAACATGCAGAAGATGGATAGACTACTTTTATTTTCTCTTAGAGCTAAATAAATTAGTAAGTGTATGTCATCCTGCCCCGCGTATAGTCAGTAAAGCATTTACTTAAGATGAATAAACTCAGAGCTTTAATGACGCCACTAAAACTTAACCATGGGCTCTAATGGGGAGATGTTCATTATTCCAGAAAATGTTACAGAACCAATCTCCTTATTTAAATATTGAAATAGTTAACTAATATATTTACAGTTGTACAAAAAATGGTGCATTCCATGTTACTGAAACTGTAATGAATGAAAAATGAGCTTTAATCTCTTGATGCATGCTCAATAATCCAGGTACACAAATCCACAAAGTTGAATCCGTTCATCTGGACACAAGTTTGTTGTAGAGATACGTTTCGTCACTCAATCCGAATGACTTCTTCAGTCATTTGGATTGAGTGACGAAACGTATCTCTACAACAAACTTGTGTCCAGATGAACTGATTCAACTTTGTGGAATGAGCTTTAATGTTGAATAAATAACCCAAGGTAATGAAATAGAATGATATAAAGCTTCAGGTTAAGTAAAAAGTAGTGGTTGAAACACTGTAATGTAGGTACATTGATACTGGCTCATTGTATTTGATCTGTGCTGTGTATGTGTGTGTAGGAGGAGTACTACGGTCGAGAGCTGATTCTGGCGGACAGAGACATGGTGGAACAGGAGGCAGATGGGATCCTGAAGGGGGCAGATGTCAGTGATGTGGCCTTTCTTGTGGTGGGGGATCCATTTGGGTAAGAGTCCTTATTTTGATGCCAGTTTATTAGTGTTTAACCTTTTATGTATGACTTAAAAAACCAGACTGGCTAAAAGAGTGAATTATGATAGCTATCGGGAGTTTTTGGCTCATATCTTATGTTTATGTTTATCGGCTGAACACTAGAGTTAAAACTCTGAGTGCTTCATTGTGTTCTAATAATTGAGTCACAAAGAAAACGAAACCTGTTGCAATAATAATTAAAATCTTAACACTGCCAGGACACTTTGGTGGTGCAGCGGTAAATCAATCTAGCACACCAGAGCTGACATCTCAAACTCGTGAGTTTAAATCTCAGCTCTGCTACCAGCAAGTCCGGCACCTGTATAGACAGTGATTGTCTCCTCTGTTAGATAGGGGTTAGTGGATTGGGTTTCTCATAACTGCTGCAGTTACGACCTTTGCTGACTGATCAGTCTCGCCTGCACAGAGACGGGAGATAATTGAGATCATGTTACTCTCCGTACGCAATACGGATCTCCATGTTACTGCTCAGCAGTGGTAGCTCTGTAGGCAATGTACTAGGCTTGTAATTAGAAGGTTGTAGGTTCCTGCCCTACCACTGCTGGATTACAACTGTTGGGCCCCTGAACAAGGCCCTTAACCCTGAAGTGCTTGAATCATATGAGGGATCTTCAAAAAGTTTCAGCACATTTATATTTTGGTTATAAGCGGTGAGGGTGGGAGGAGTAATAATCGGTCGTGTCTGAGAGACTGAGAGACGCTTATAGTCCGAATTTAGCTCCATCTGATTTCCACCTTTTTGGACGCTCAAAGCTTTAAGGGGAAGAAGATTCTCATGTGATGATGATGTGAAAGCAGTGGCACATCAGTGGCTACACGCTCAACCAAAAACCTTAAAGCTGACGGCATTAAAAAGTTGGTACGATGCTGGAAAAAATTTATTGAAAGGGGATGATGTAGAAACGTGATGGAGATTGTTTATGAAATTCTTAATAAATAGAGTTTACTTTTTGAAGAACCCTCGTATTTCAACACAATTGTAGGTCACTTTGGATAAAATCGTCTGCTAAATGCTGCAAATGTAAATGCAAAATGTAATTTGATTACCGTTGGAGCCTTACCAGCACACACAACCTACACATTAATTTTTTATACATTTTTCTGATCTCAGTTGTATTTTGGCACAGATTGTTAGAATAAAAGTGATATATTTTGTGAGGTTTAATATTACAGTTAATAATCCGCCAGTGAGCAGCGCTCCGTTTACATTTCCAAGCCTTCTCCCTCCCTGCACCCTGCTGTATTGTTTCACTTTGTTTTCATTTTGCTGGAATCGTGTCTGGCTGAGTTTTAGGTTTGGAGCTCGATCAGGGCTCATTTAAGAGCGTGTGTTCAGCGAATAGCTGCCGTACCTTATCACCACACTGCTGTTAGTGCTGCACGTGTTTTCCACACGCGGATGGAAAACGAATTATTAAGTTTGTTCTGCTTCTTTAAGTTACTGATGTCAGAACCGAACATTGCAGGCAGTTAAACTCAGTCCTGAGTGCTTCCTCAGTGTTGTGATAAGGTTTTACACTGATCAGCCATAACATTAAAACCACCTCCTTGTTTCTACACTCACTGTCCATTTTATCAGCTCCACTTACCATATAGAAGCATTTTATAGTTCTACAATTACTGACTGTAGTCCATCTGTTTCTCTGCATGCTTTGTTAGCCTCATTTCATGCTGTTCTTCAATAGTCAGGTGGTGAATCATTCTCAGCACTGCAGTGACACTGACATGGTGGTGGTGTGTTAGTGTGTGTTGTGCTGGTATGAGTGGATCAGACACAGCAGCGCTGCTGGAGTTTTTAAACACCTCACTGTCACTGCTGGACTGAGAATAGTCCACCAACCAAAAATATCCAGCCAGCAGCGCCCCGTGGGCAGCGTCCTGTGACCACTGATGAAGGTCTAGAAGATGACCGACTCAAACAGCAGCAACAGATGAGCGATGGTCTCTGACTTTACATCTACAAGGTGGACCAACTAGGTAGAAGTGTCTAATAGAGTGGACAGTGAGTGGACACGGTATTTAAAAACTCCAGCAGTGCTGGTTTCCTCCCACAGTACAAAAACATGCAAGTGAGGTGAATTAGAGATACAGAATTGTCCATGACTGTGTTTGACATTAAAAACTTGAACTGATGAATCTTGTGTAATGAGTAACTACCGTTCCTGTCATGAATGTAACCAAAGTGTAAAACATGACGTTAAAATCCTAATAAATAAATAAATAAATATTCTGCATGTAGAATGAATAGCACATTGAGATCTGAGATCTGCACCAGAACTCTCTGTGTTGAAAGGTGCTGAGGTGCTGGTGGAGCTCTAGAGGTCTGTGGAGGTCTGTGGTGGTCTGTGTTTGGCTCAGCATTTTTCCTGCCCAGAAACCACTGGGAAGCCTGATGGGGAGCGCTGCTCTGTATTTTCCATTTCTGGGGAACGTTTAGATCGGAGTTTAATGACATGCTTCAGGAGCAGAGGCTTGAGTTTCTCTGAGCGGTTTCTGAGCTATACAATCACAGACTGAACAAATCTGTGTATAACAGTCTGTTATGTGTTTGTGTCTCGCTGTGTAATGTTGACTTTGCTTCATTTATTTATTTATTTTGTTATTAGAGCAACCACTCACAGTGACCTGGTTCTGAGAGCAGTGCATGCTGGGATACAGTACAGAGTCATCCATAACGCCTCCATTATGAATGCAGTGGGATGTTGCGGGCTCCAGGTATGTTTTTATTACTCTTCTGACCTAGACTTTTGCAGTTGCTAGAATGTCTGGGATTAATCAGACATTTGGCCAGAGGTGAGACTGACATTCACATAGTAACCAAAACCATTTTCTGCTGGCAGACCTGATGGCAGGATGATTTACGGCATTAAATTTGATTCCTGTTTACATTCGATCACATAATTGTCTCAGTTCATGCTTGTCAGCTCCACCAGTTGATTTATTATTTAACACATATTACACAAAGAAAACAGGATTAAAAACCCAACACGTTTTCTTAAACATTACACAAAGTTACTCAATGCTCATGTTAACTGTATTAAAAAGTCCATCAGTTCCATAGTTTAGCAGGTAACACGTACCAGGTAGGCTACGAAACATATATAAATCTTACAAATCTCATCATTTCAAGATGAAGATCTCCAAAAAACCCATCTTAATATAATATATTATATAACAGGGTGTGGCTCAGTGGTTAAGGTACTGGAGTAGTAATCAGAAGGTTGCTGGTTTAAGCCCCACCAACACAGAGTTGCCACTGTGGTGCTGTAAGTAAGTTGTTTTGGATAAAGACGTTCACTAAATGCCACAAATGTAAATATAAATGTAATGAATCAATATATGGGCAGTTGTAGCCTAGCGGTTAAGCTACTGGACTAGTAATTAAAAGGTCACCAGTTTAAGCCCCACTACTGCCAGGTTGCTACTTTTGGGCCCCTGAACAAGGCCCTTAACTTTCAATTGCTTAGACTGTATACTGTCACAGTACTGTAATTCGCTTTGGATAAAAGCGTCTGCAAAATGCCAAAAATGTAAATGTTTCCGTTTTCATTCAAATGATCTTCTAGGCCACCCAAGAGGGAGGCTGGAGGTCCCTGTTGAGTCTGGTTCCTTTTATACATTTAACATTTACATTTACGGCATTTAGCAGACGCTTTTATCCAAAGCGGCTTACAGTACTGTGACAGTATATTGTCTGAGCAATAGAGGGTTAAGGTTCTTGCTCAAGAGCCCAACAGTGGTAACCTGGCAGTAGTGGGGCTTGAACCAGCGACCTTTTGATTACTAGTCCAGTACCTTAACCACTAGGCTACAACTGCCCTTCCTCTCAAGGTTTCTTCTTGTAATTTTAAGGGAGTTTTCTTTTGCCACTGTCGTCCTCGGCTTGCTAAACAGGTTTTTTTTCCTGGAATCTGTAAAGTTTTGAAACCTTGAGACAAAATCTACTGTAAAAAGCGCTATACAATAAAGGGAGACCGGGCCCCCACTCGCCCCCTCTGTGGAGCAAGAACCTGTAATAAACACATTCTCTACACATGCCAAAAGATGAATAACACCAGAACAAAATTTTACTATACAAACAACTACAAAGAAATCTTCACCTCAGCCGCCCCCCCCCCCCCCCCCCCCAAAAAAAATAAAATAAAATTAACTTAATCTAAATTCTTAGAAGCAATAGGATTTAAAAACACCAAATAAGAAACTCTACACCCTTACAGTTACTCAAACAACACCCTAATCCATATGAAGTCTTCTCATGAATTCCTATAAAGAAACATATCAACCCCCACTTAGACTTTTCAAGAAGGTCCTGGGTTCAATCCCAGGTGGGATGGTCCAGGTCCTTTCTGTGTGGAGTTTGTATGTTCTCCCCGTGTCTGCTTGGGTTTCCTCCGGGAGCTCCAGTTACCTCCCACAGTCTAAAGACATGCAGTCAGGCTAATTGGAGATATAACCTTGTGAACTTATGAATCTTGTGTAATGAGTAACTACCGTTCCTGTCATGAATGTAACCAAAGTGTAAAACATGACGTTAAAATCCTAATAAACAAACAAACACTTAGACTTTTCAAAGATGGAACCTTTTATTCAGCCACGATAACAACCATAGCAGCAGACATGGTGTTAAGAATCAAACAAACAAACATAGACTTCAGTATAAAAGTTCATGACGCCATTTTAAAGCCATTTGTAGGACTGTACCAAACAACAGTAAGATCTGTTATATTTAAAAGGAGGAAGCTAGAACCAGGGATAAGGGATTGTCTAACCAGGAGTGGCTGGTATGCTTAAGAACACTGCTGAGTAATATTGTGATCCTAGGGCTTATGTAGGATCCATATAGATCCTGTAGAAGCCTTAATGCTTTAAGGATTTGATCCAAATTTTGAGAAATCGGTTCACATCAGGCGAACTTGGCAGCCTCCTATCGTGGGGTTGGTACTGTAGAGCCCGCAGTGCATCTTTTTATGGGGGTAGCATGTAAGGGAGTGTATGAATGGAGAGCAGGGCTCAGGGAGAGTCCATCAATAACGCGGTCCTGTATTGAGCTGTCAGAGTGGCATTGTGTCCCCCAAAACCCCGGCTGTTCATACAGACCACCCTACAGCACCCCGCTCCACGATGATCTCGGATCAGTTCTGATTTATTACCGTCGTGGGCCGCTGCAAAGCCACAGGCACTCTGGGTTCGGCACAAGACCCTTCTGTGCTGATTCAGGCTCAGTCTGCATCACCGAATCAGCACAGAAGGGGCTTGTGCCGAACCCAGAGTGCCTGTGGCTTTGTTGGCGGATTAAAGAAAGAATTGGCCTGGGGTCCAGTATTAACGATGCTCCACGGCTGGACGGCATCGTCGTTAATTGGAATTTTGAACAAAAAACAGGCAGACTGCAATAACAGGAGAGCAGGAAGGGCAGCAGGAAGGGCCGGATTTGCCGTTATGATTAACGAGCATCTGAACCCGGAGGGGCTGAGCTCAGATACGGGTCGTGTTTCGGTTTGTCAGTCCAACCGCCCGGATATAAACGTTCCTACAGAAACTGGACTTTTATTGCCCTGATGTGACGTGCAGACATGAATTAATGATGCTAAATGCTTATGAAAGCTCAGCCTGGTCGGATCGATAAGGTAAGCCGGAGCTGGTCGCAGATAAACGTGTGTGTTTTGTTGTGTCAGCTGCACGGAGCCGATCTGAGCGCTGAGAGTGAAGTCCTGTCTGCTGAATAACAGGAAGTTACTTGGCCGCGTGTGTTGTTACTGATCGTTCTGGCCACATCAGAGCATTTAAACTCATGTTTACTACCGTGTGGATTCAGCAGCAGCTCGTGTAATGACTGAAATGGAGCTCTGAGTGTGTGTGAATGTGTGTGTGCGCCCTGTGATGATGTGACGACCAGTACGGGGTGTTTCCTGCCTTTTGCCTTTTGGTGGCTTAGTGGGTAGCACTGTCTCCTCACAGCGAGAGGGTCCTGGGTGGGGCGGTCCGGTCCTTTCTGTGTGGAGTTTGCATTATCTCCCTGTGTCCGTGTGGGGTTCCTCCAGGTGCTCCGGTTTCCTCCCACAAGTCCAAAGACGTGCAAATACAGTTAGGCTAATTGAAGATACTGAAAACTGCCCTAAGTGTGTGTAAATGTGTGTGTGTCTGTCTGCCCTGTGATGATATGACTACCAGTACGATATACCGTTGATATAACCTAGTGAGCTGATGAACCTTGTGTAATGAGTAACTACCGTTCCTGTCCTAATAAACCTAGATGACAGTGAAGTAAAGTTCAAATTATTTATCCAAACAATAAATAACAAAGAAAAAAGTAATACAGGAGGTTTGGTTCCATAGCTGGGCAGTCAGGGTTCTTCAGGGTTCTTCCTGTGTCCGTGTGGGTTTCCTCTGGGTGCTCCGGTTTCCAAAGACGTGCAAATGGAATCAGGCTGTTTGGAGCTACTGAAAACTGCCCTAAGTGTGTGTGTCTGCCCTGTGATGAACTGGTGACCAGTCAGGGGTGATTCCTGCCTTTTGCCCAATCACGGTGGCTCAGTGGGTAGCACTGTCGCCTCACAGCAAGAAGGTCCTGGGTTTGGTTCCCAGGTGGGGCTGTCTGGGTCCTTTCTGTGTGGAGTTTGCATGTTCTCCCCGTGTTTCCTCCGGGTGCTCCGGTTTCCTCCCACAGTCCAAAGACATGCAAGTGAGGTGAACTGGAGATACTAAATTGTCCATGACTGTTTGATATTAAACTTGTGAACTGATGAATCTTGTGTAACCAGTAATTACTTGTCCTGTCATGAATGTAGCCAAATTGTGTAAAACATGATGTTAATATACATAATAAATAAATACAATCAATCAGACACACTGCAACCCTGACCATGATAAAGCGGCATTAAACAGGCAATAAATAAATGCATAAATTAATGACTGAATAATTCACTGTTGTCCTTTCTAGCTGTATAACTTTGGTGAGACCGTGTCCATTGTGTTCTGGACAGAAAACTGGAAACCAGAGAGCTTCTACGATAAGATCAAGAAGAACAGAGACATG
The DNA here is from genome assembly GCF_030014385.1 of Trichomycterus rosablanca. Lineage (NCBI taxonomy): Eukaryota > Metazoa > Chordata > Actinopteri > Siluriformes > Trichomycteridae > Trichomycterus > Trichomycterus rosablanca. The sequence goes on from NC_086004.1 coordinate 3,552,889, forward strand.
GGCTTGCACACCCTTTGCCTTCTGGGTAAGTTTACCAGTGTGGTTTTCTTGGTGTTCATGATTCCATCTTTAGTACAACATGTTTTCTAGACGGTGCAGTAATAATCTAAGGTAAAGCTGAACTCACTCGAGTGTGTAAGTCTGAACACGACTGGAATGAAGAAACACACGGTCCCTGTGGACTAACACACGTTTCCTTTATGTGTTCTCCCTGGAGTGCATGTAAATCAGCCTCATTCACTCACACAATAGAGACGAGGATGAGTTCGGACCTCAGTTCAGTAGCAGCTGGTCTGCATGGGGATCGGCGGGTTTATTAGTGAGCAGTTCAGGGTGGTCAGGTCTGCAGGACCAGATCAATAAAACCCAGATCTATACGACATGTCAGAATTAGGGATAAAAGAATAGATCAGGTGATTCTCAGTGTAAAATAATAATGTAAATAATGCTGTCAGATTTTGCCACTGGCTGAAATGATCCTTTTTTTAGCGTTTTACAAACATCTGGTTTGACGTTTTGTTCCTTTATTTCGGCTGCTCCCTGTACTTTACGTGTTGCCACAGTGAATCATTCTGGTCTGTTTACCTGAATCTGCAGTTTTTACACTGGATGCCCGTGCAGATGTTGTCCAGGCTTAGGACCGGTACTGAGGGGCTAAAAGAAAGACGGTTCCTTCCCTCTTCCTCTCTCTTTGTATAAAATAAGGTGGTTACTACTGTAAATGTGTTTATAGGTGAAGGGATTCTGTATATTTTACTTTGTACATTTTTAAATAGACCAAATAAGCCAAAAGAAAAGTTGATCTGCTTAGTGAGGGTCCAGTGGGGTCTTTTTCCATAGATTGATAGGTAAAATGCTGTAGTTTAATGTGTTTCTCATGAATCTTTTTAGTTTACATTTTATTCATTCATTTATTTATTAGGATTTTAACGTCATGTTTTACACTTTGGTTACATTCATGACAAGTTTAATATCAAACACAGTCATGGACAATTTTGTATCTCCAATTCACCTCACTTGCACGTCTTTGGACTGTGGGAGGAAACCAGAGCTCCCGGAGTAAACCCACGCAGACACGGGGAGAACATGCAAACTCCACACAGAAAGGACCCGGACCACCCCACCTGGGAACCGAACCCAGGACCTTCTTGGTATGAGACGACAGTGCTACCCACTAAGCCACCGTGCCGTCCCACATAAAATAAAATGTGATCTTCTTAACTGGGCGCTCAGGTGGCGCAGTGGGATATTCCGCTGGCACACCAGCACCGAGATTCTGAACTCCTCGGTTCAGTTGCCACCGGTTGGCTGGGTGCCATCTAGCGGGCAGAATTGGCAGTGCCTGCAGGGAGGGATGATCGGAATATGTGGATGGGGTCTTTAAACGCTGTGTAAGGACCCTGATTAGCAGATAGAGGCACCTGTGCAGAGTGCATGGGTAGAAAAGGGTTCCGTTAAGCGCTGAGCACGGGTCGGAGGAGGCGTGAGCAGCAATATACGCACCTCGTCTGCTAAAAATCGGGTATCCCTAGCAGCGGAAGACAAATTGACTACACTAAATTGGGAGAAAAACGCATAAAATATATATAAAAGTGTAAGTGTTAAGCAGATAATAGATTTTTAGGTTAAATAAATACATCACTTTTATACTGTAGTATAATTAAAAACAGTAAATTAATGTTTAAGATGTGACGTTAACACAACTCATTTCTGTCTGATAGAGAGTTTGGATTTGAGTAAATCTGAAGATCAAATCAGATAAAAAGCTTAAATTACAGTAACCCTAATCATCTAAATAAACAGTGTTTAGCAAAAGAAATCACTGTAATAAAATGGTATTAATGATAAAACTGATATTTTAATGGTGTTACACCAATGTTAGTATGTAGTTTAACAGACCCTCATACCTACAGTATATACTGTATATATACACACACACCAAATTAAAGTGTCTGATATATGCAGTACCTAAACCCCCACCTACCAGCTGTGATTCACATGTAGTCCAATTCTACAGTGGAACCTTAGACTTGACGTTTCCCCCTTAACACTCAGCCTCACCCCACTCAGGGGAGCGAATTCCCTGGGGAGGCGGGTCTCGTTTGCTGGTGGGGGGTTGAGTGCTCAGGTGCAGTCTGGATGATGAAGAGCCAGAATGTGACTACGTGTTGTTATTAACCTCATTATTCAACAGAAACGAGAGGTGCAGATTATACACTTCACCTTCCATCTCAACCACAACCCGAGAGCAGAGCCCTCCAGTGATTGGTTCATTCCACATCACCCCTCCTAAGATTATTCATTACCTGCTTCTCATTATCATACATTAGCACAGCCTAAATCTAAATGAGGTGTTTGATTAAAGCTGCGTGTGTTACTGTGGATAACGTCTCCTCCTCCTCAAGGATTCATTAATGAAAAAACTATTCACAGAATCCTGATTATACAGACCAGCATCTAGAGCTGGACGATACAGCAGTACAGAATCATAACGCTTACTGTTTTAAATATTAGTTTCTCTGTAATACCTGCCATATACCATTGCACTGTCGCCTCACAGCAAGAAGGCCCTGGGTTCGATCCCCAGGTGGGCCGGCCCGGGTCCTTTCTGTGTGGAGTTTGTATGTTCTCCTCGTGTCTGCTTGGGTTTCCCCTTGGCGCTCTGGTTTCCTCCCACAGTCCAAAGACGTGCAAGTGAGGTGAATTGGAGATACTAAATTGTCCATGACTGTGTTTGATATAACCTTGTGAATCTTGTGTAATGAGTAACTACCGTTCCTGTCATGAATGTAACCAAAGTGTAAAACATGACATAAAAATCCTAATAAACAAACAAACTGTTCAAGCGCCTAAGGGAGAGCAGGTTGGATAGGGTCTCTCGTCACTGCTGCTGCTACAGTGACTCCAACAATCCTGTTATACTGAGAGTCACGCTATACTCCATGTCTGTTATGACATTCTGTTCATCTCTCTCTTATTCTCATGTATTCTGATATTTCAGTAAGCCATGTTCCTCTTGGATGCATGTGTTATTTATTCAGACAAAGCCTTTGTGTTGATCGTCATGATCTGTGTATGCTGAAGAGTCTTTAATTCATGTATGTAACATAACTGTCTCTGCTCAGAACTTTTTAGAAGAGTTATGTTGTATAATTAGGCAGTACGACGTCACAGTGGGTATAAATTATAGGTTTGAGGAAAGAGTTACACAGCGACTGGTATCCACTTTCATTCTTTTCTTGGTGTGTAATTTTGGACAACGCACCCCTCTGTGTTAGATTTACTTTATTCATTAGGGCGGCACGGTGGCACGGTGGGTAGCACTGTCGCCTCACAGCAAGAAGGTCCTGGGTTTGATTTCCATGTAAAGAGGTCCCGGAGCTTTCTTTGTGGAGTTTGCATGTTCTCCCCGTGTCTGCGTGGGTTTCCTCCGGGGCTCCGGTTTCCTCCCACAGTCCAAAGACGTGCAAGTGAAGTGAATTGGAGATACAAAATTGTCCATGACTGTGCTCGATATTAAACTTGCGAACTGATGAACCTTGTGTAATGAATAACTACTGTTCTGTCATGAATGTAACTAAAGTGTAAAACATGACGTTAAAATCCTACTAAACAAACATTGGATACATGTGTTATTTATTTTATAAGAAACCTGTCTTGACCTTCATTATCTGTACATGTTGGAGAATCTTTCATTTACATACATAACTGTCAATGTTTTATGTTGTATAATCAGGCAGTATGACATCATAGTGGGTATAAATAATGGGTTTGAGGAAAGAGTAGTTACACTTCGACTGGTATCCACTTTCATTGGGGTGGTGCAGTGCTGAATTGATCCAGTCATCCAGTCATCCAGGGGGGTTTGAATCCCCAGCGTTTTATCAGCCAGACATCAACATGCACAGACTATGATTGACCATGTCTCTGGGGGTGTTTGGTTCTTGCTTTTGGGGTGATGGACAAAGCTTCATGTCCAGGTTGTGTTACTGCACTGCACCCATCGATTCTGTAGAAGCTGGACCCACTGTGACCCTGATTAGGATAAAGTGGTGGTAAAGCATGAACATGAAATTTTTAGAAAAAGGTTCTAAATGTTTCTTAACTAACTTTAATTTGGTAATTCAGTGTTCGGTGTACTACTATTTCATCTCATTCAGGGAGTTAAGAGATCACAGTTCTGAATCCCTCTCACAGATCTTCTCTGTCTTACAGACATCAAAGTGAAGGAGCAGTCCCTGGAGAACCTCATGAGGTACGTGCAGGTCTTCCGGAGTCTGTCGGATTTATATCTGCTCTGTACGAGGAGTTTGATGTTTGTTGCATACCTGCTCTTAGCATGCGTTCATGTGCACCGCCGGCCCCGGCCCGGACGAGTTAAAAAAACAAAACTGTAGCTGTTCACTTGACTTGTGTTTGGATTTCTGGAGCTGCGATCATCAGCCGCTTCCAGAAATGCTGAGTTTCATTTCTTTCCATCCGAGCACTTAAAACATTAAAATCCGGCAGTTAACACAAACACTCACTGTCCACTGCTTTCTAAATGCACTGACCCGTCATCTCGGTAGTTCAGCACGTGTGAGCCGTGTCGCCGTTTTTAGTAAGGGCGTGATATATCCTCGCACGTTGTGGTGCACCTTGAATTTCAGCCGAACCCCCGGTGGGTTTTTGGGTTCCACTGGGTTCTGTAGAGGATTGTTGCTTTAGTTCTGGACCGTGTCCTTCTACCACAGTGGAAAGTTCTTAATTTCTCCCAGATTGACTGGCTCAGTTGGACCGTTACTCGGAAATGGAATAAACACATGCTCTCTGGGTTTCTGGTCAGAGCGAGATGCTTGCTGAGTGAGGTTGCTGGCCGGTGCTTTGCTGAAAGAAAGAAAGAAATTGAATTTAAAGCTGTTTTGAACATGGTTCCTGTAGAGACGTAATATGCACAGATAGAGTTTATTCAAACATTTAATGATAAAAATAATAGGTTTACATTTACATTTACATTTTTGGCATTTAGCAGACGCTCTTATCCAGAGCGACGTACAGAATTGCTTCCATAGTAAACATTACCTTATTCTAGTGTAAGTAGACAACAGTCCAAGAACACAAATCTGTTTTATTTATATAGCGCCTATCACAGTCTTACAGTCGTTTAACAGGAGAGGAAGAACTGAGATACTGTTTGAAAAGTCTTCAGTAGAGATTTAGTAGAGCAGGAATTGAGGCAGAGAGTTCCAGAGCTTAGGAGCTAAAGCACTGAAAGATCTGCCACCCATTGAGGACAGTTTGGTGAGAAGCGTAGAGAGAACCCTACCACCTGAGGACCTTAAGGAGTGAGAGGGAGTGTAAGGGTGTAAGAGCTCTTGAAGATAAATCTGGGCCAGACCATGTAGGGCTTTAAAAGTAAGAATCAGAATCCTGAATTCTATGTGTGATGTGATGGGAAGCCAGTGCAGTTCATTTAGAACAGGGGGTCATGTGGGCCGATTGTTTGTTCTGGATGAGAACTGTCGCTGCAGTATTGAATGTATTGCAGCTTATTAATGATTTTATTACCACCACCAATGTACTTTTAGCTGCGATTAAAGAAATAATTCAAGATTTTGTAACGTTATCTATTTTTGTTGCACTTGTAATATACAGGCACTTATGGCGAAAAGTTCCCTGAACTGATAAACAAAACAACCACTTGTTGAGTCAAAACCTGCTCATAATGGAAATCTAAAGGCAGTTGTTGAATTATTTAAATGAATAGACGTATTTACAGCCAATAAACTCTAGCAGTAATGTCCTTAGTGTGTAGCCTCCATTCTTGTGCATCATAGCCAATGATGTTTGGCCTTTTAGTCACCATTGTACAGCAGTTGGGGCAGTTGTAGCCTAGTGGTTAAGGTGCTGGACTAGTAATTGAAAGGTTGCTGGTTCAAGCCCCACTGCTGCAAGGCCCTTCACCCTCTATTGCTTAGACAGTATACAGTCACAGTATGTAAGTCGCTTTGGATAAAAGCGTCTGCTAAATGCCTAAAATGTAAAATGTAAATGTAAAGACCTTCCAAAAAAATGTGTAGCTTATTCAGGGGATTTATCAAGCATGGCAACCTGCCCAAAACAGTTCCAAGCAAATCAACTTGGCAACCAGAAATATTAAGACAGTTACACCATCTGATCATCTTCATATTATATTAAATCTCACATTTTAATGCAAGATGTGTGAAAAACTGCTGCTTTGGAGATCATCATTACATTACAGTTGTATTATTGGTTGCCAGACAATATTTAATTGATGTAAATGAAGTTTATTTACATCTGAACTCTTTGAGGTTTTTGACCAGCAAATTTAACCCACATTTTTCATTTTTATTTCTGCCTCCCGTTTCTGAATGGCACGTACACAACAAAACCTGGCAGGAACATTTAAACAGCTCTCAGCGCTTAACTGCTCCCCCTGAAGCTCTCCGATCTATAGAAACGAGCGCAGTGAATACAGCAGTCCATTAACCTTTTGTTCTCAGACAGTTAAACAGGCCGGGATCTCTGTCTTGTTTTTAGGGGTCGGAAGATTTACGAGCCACCCAGGTTCATGACGGCGGCCCAGGCGGCCGAGCAGATCCTGGAGGTCGTGCAGAACCGCCGAGAACAGGGCGAGGAACCAGGTGAGGCTTAGAAACATCTATTCATTCAGTCTGCTTTACCCTGATCAGGGTGGCAGTGGGTTTGGCAGGGCAGGAATGTTCTCTGAACAAGGTACCAGTCCAACCCAGGTCATCACCCAGGCCTGTCTGTGTCTGTCTGTCTGTCTGTCTGTCTATCTGTTTCTGTTTGTCTTTCTATCTGTCTACCTATCTATTTGTCTGTCTGTCTGTCCATCTATCTATAGTCTGTCTGTATGTCTATCTGTCTTACTGTATGTTTGTCTATCTATCTGTCTGTCTGTCTGTCTGTGACTCTTTTTCACATGTGGCTGTTAAAAAAAATCACATTTGGGACACTTATAGCTGCGGTCTGAATGACTTTCATTGGAAATGATTGATGTTCACTTTGTCACTTTCCTTAATGTTCTGCATTTAATACTAAAATTGAACCTTCTGCTGGTAGTTCAGACTGAACAGTCCGGTGAGCGAGACCATCTGCTGTGGTCAGCACTGAGAGGTCGAGAACTGTCAGGCATCACATGAGGATTGGATTACGTTTGATTGAAAGAGTTTGATTAGCTTATTACATTTGTGTTTTTCTCAGCGATCCTGGAGGAGACGGTGTGTGTGGGGCTGGCGCGGGTGGGAGCCGACGACCAGGTCATACGCGCCGCTTCTCTCCGCGAGATGGCTTCATGTGATCTGGGAAAGCCGCTTCACTCCATGATCGTGACGGGTCACCTGCACCCACTCGAGGTGGACATGCTGAGGCTCTTCAGTGGCTCCGAGGGGCTCAGCGGTTTAAAAATGACCGACAGCTCCACCTACGTCTCCTGAGGACCGACGACGACACGTCCTGATGCGTCTGGAGACGCTGGGAAAAGGTTCTTCAGTGAAGGAAGTCAGGAAGGTGAGCTGCCAGAGGTTAACGGAAACCACACACATGATGGAATTCCTCTGGCAGATCCAGATGAAGGTTACGTTTCAGAACGTCATTTTTCTGTTCATTAACTGTGGATGCAGCTGCTACGTGTCAGCAGATGGATGGCAGAATAACAGCAAGAAATAGTGAAAAGCTCAGTGACGCTTCATCTGGTCCAAATTTGCCTTAAAGTAAAGTGTTCATCATTTTACTTAAAGATTTTTGTGAAAATGAACTATTTCAAATAAATGAATATTACATAAAGTTTCGATCTCTGAATATTTTCATCTTAATGATCAGACAGTTTCAGATTTACTAAACAAATGTATATCCAACACTAAACTGTGCACACTGTACTGCTCAAACCAGCCCACATACAGTGGTGTTCAAAAAAATAGCAGTCCAACACCATTAACCTGATAAATCACTGTTTTTAGTAGAAATGCTATTTTTACATAGCAGAAAATTGACTTAAGTGTAGTAGAGTATTGAAAACAAAACAAACCCAACAATTAGGACATGCATGCCGCTCATTCTGAGTAATCGAAGCATTGATTGAAAGGGGGTTGTTCAAAATAATAGCAGTGAGGAGTTCAATTGGTGAAATCATTCATTCTGCAGAAGAACGAGTGTCAATTTTGGCCCTTATTTAAGGTAGGAGGGGGGCAATGTTGCACAGGTTGGTCATAGCGCATTTCCTTCTGAAATACTGGGAAAAATGAGTTGTTCCAGACATTGTTCTGATGAACAGCGTACTTTTATTAAAAAGTTGATTTTAGAGGGAAAAAACATACAGAGAAATGCAGCAAATTATAGCCGGCTCAGCTAAAATGATCTCAAATGCCTTGAAGTGACAACCAACACCTGAAAGACGCAGAAGGAAGAGTGGAACAACTGTTCAAATGGATTGAAGAATAGCCCAAATGGCAACGGTTCAGCCAGTGATCACCTCCAGAAAGATCAAGGAACATCTGAAGTTACCAGTGAGTACAGAAGATGATTAAGTAAAGCCGATTTACCAGCAAGAACTCCTTGCAAAGTCCCGTTGTTAAGAAAAAGACGTTTCCTGAATATGTTCAAATTTGCCAAGGAACTCATTGACTGGTCCAAAGAGAAATGGCTCAACATTTTGTGGACTGGTGGAAGCAAAATTGTTCTTTTTGGGTCTAGTGACCGTAGACAGTATGTCAGACGACCCCCGATCACTGAATTCAAGCCAAAGTATGCTGTGTAGACAGTAAAGCATGGTGGTACAAAATGATGATATGGGGATGTTTTTCATACCGTGGTGTTACACCCATTTATCACAGACGAGGGATCATGGATCAGTTTAAATACAATGTATATCAAAATACTTGAGGAGATCATGTTGCCCTATGTCGAAGAAGAAATGTCCTTAAAATGGGTGTTTCAACATGACAGTGACCCAAAACATCTTGGTTACAGACAAACAAGATTGAGGTAATAGAGTGACCAGCACAATCCCCTGACTTCAATCCCATAGAGAACTTGTGGACTGACGTCTGAAACGTGTGTTTTTTTTAGGCAAAACCCAAAATTGCAGAAGAACTGTGGAATGTAGTCTAATCATCCTGGACTGGAATACCTGTTCAGAGGTGCCAGAAGTTGGTCGACTCCATTCAACACAGATCTCGGAAACAATTGTTATGCCACTGATTATTAGTTCAGTTATTTAAAGTAAAGTGAAACCTCAAACATTTTTTTCAGTTTATAGATAATTTTTTTTTTGAGTTTTTAAAGAAAAATGCTGCACTGCTATTTTTTTGAACAGCCTAATATTAATTTTTCTTAATTTTCTGTAAAGCATTAACACAAACTGGCTAAATGTTGTTAATGTTTTGATTTAGAATTGAAAGTGTAGTATTTTCAGTGCATTTGCATTTATGGAAATAAAAGTTATTATAATGATTTTGTGCTTTATTCACTTTTTTAAAATCACTGCTATTTTTTTGAACACCACTGTATCAAACACAGTCTTGGACAATTTGGTGTTTCAAATTGACCTCACTTGCACGTCTTTGGATTGTCGGAGGAAACCGGAGAACCTGGAGGAAACCCACACGGACATGGGGAGAACATGCAAACTCCACACAGAAAGGATCCGGACCGCCCCACCTGGGGATCGAACCCAGGACCTTCCTGCTGTGAGGCAACAGTGCTACCCACTTAGCCACCGTGCCGCCCGCTTGCCCTGTAAAGCTGAATATCAGTACAGTTACTGAAGCTTTTTATGAGAATGATGAGGCCAGCGTTTTTAAAAAGTAGATTGTGATGACCTGTCGACTGAAGTAGTAGATCTCAAGCCATGAAAGTGTGGGCGACCCTGGTCTAGTAAGCAATAAAACACCCAAAGGTGTTCCAGCGACCGGATGACAGCCAGGATGTCCTTCACGGTAATGCACAACCTCAACTGTTCTACTGCTTTTATACAAGATATTTTCAAACATTTATTTTCATTAAATAAAAAAACATGAGTAGACGTAGATGGTGATATAATTTATTCAATTGCACAGATTATCTGGCCAGTGGCACAGGCAGGTTATAAAAAAAAAGACCTACATTATGGACTTGCCATCACATTTAATTGGCTCATCAGATCAGTTTATGGCTGAAGAAAGCTGGTGATTCCTTGATTTTACACCAGTAAAAATCTGAAAACAGTAAAAAGAACAAAGGAATGTTGAACTAAAATTGAACCCTTTTCCAATAGATAAAGTCCCTGTATCACGTACATGACACCGGACATAAATCCTAACGTTGCATGAAGGTGTTTGCAAGATTGTCCGAGAGATCCACCAGAAAAAGGCACTTAAGAGATGATGGCGAGCTGAAGGGTTTAATACAGAAGGAGCAGGTCTGTGGTGGCTGCAAACCAAACAGCAGCACGATCAGACCACGTACAAAAATACTACTAATGATTCATATACTGACAGGTTTCTATACCATCCATACAAAACAATTAAAACCCCATTCTGAGTAATGAGAGCGCGACACTAATTCAGTCTGTGTTGAGATATTAAAAAAAAGAAAAGGAAACTTTTAAAGACTTTAAACTGAGTGTCAGCAGCACGCTCATGATGCACGCTCTCAGTTCCTTTGGACGTTCTGGTTTTCCTGAAGAGTCTGTGTACCGTACTGCAGCTGCTTCAGCCTGGTCCGACTGGGTGATGGAACGGCAGAAACCCAGACAAACAAACAAACAAACAAAAAAAAGATCGATGGGTCGGGTTTGGCGATGAGCTTCTTAAAGCAGCACAGAGGGCGTTGGTCCCAGGGCTCCCCGAATTAGGTCGACTCCTACATGGCTGCCGTTTCAATCTGAACGTAGAGCTGCCTCACACCCACCTGTACACACAAACAAGTCATAATACTACTTTGTCGTTCTTGGACAGACGATGCACAGCACTGCAGATTTAAGATTTGCACTTATTAAGATTGATTGATTTAGCATGTAAGAATCAGGTGTAGCTTTGGCTTGGCCGGAATAAACCACCAGCTCTTTGCAGATAAGAATGAAGATCACTTGAGTTATCAGATTGCTGTTGTTGGTCCCATATCAGCCACACCTATTCTGCACTGATACCAGATTAGACTTGACCTAGTTCCCTCACAACTGTATCTGACCATCATGTTTAGATTTAGGAGCAGCAGCTTTCAGAAAATGTTGATCTAAAAGTTTCAAGTTCCATGAGTGTATATGTATACACCGATCAGGCATAACATTATGACCCCCTTCCTGATATTGTGTTGGTCCCCCCTTTTGCTGCCAAAACAGCCCTGCTGTTGGATCGGACCACACGGGCCAGCCTTCGCTCCCCATGTGCATCAATGAGTCTTGGCCGCCCATGATCCTGTCACCGGTTTACCACTGTTCCTTCCTTGGACCACTTTTGATAGATACTGACCACTGCAGACTGGGAACACCCCACAAGAGCTGCAGTTTTGGAGATGCTCTGACCCGGGCCCTCGTCACTCGCTCAGATCCTCACGCTCGTCCATTTTTCCTGCTTCTAACATCAACTCTGAGGATAAAATGTTCACTTGCTGCCTGATATATCCCCCCCACTAACAGGTGCCGTGATAAAGAGATGATCAGTGTTATTCACTTCACCCGTCAGTGGTCATAATGTTATGGGAATCAAATCCAGGACCTCCTCGCTGTGAGGAGTGCTACCCACCGAGCCACGTAAGATTTTGTAAGATTACAAACTAAATAACTCCATCTTTTATTTTCTTTTTTAGTACTTCGAGTTTATTAACAATCATTCCAATCTTTATAATAGAAATCTAATTAAAAACCTTCTAAAAGAAGTTAGTAATTTAAAAACTGTTATTAAGTGGTAAGGTACTGATAAACATGCCACCAAGAGATGTAAAGGCTTGTAAAGTGCAGGTTTCGCCACTTCAAATATATTAGACAATACAAAGAGGCTTTTTATTACACCTAAAAACCAATAAGGGACTTGGTGCATCCTTATTGAACATCACAGATGAAACCAGTGGATCCGGTGTATAAGTTCCTGCCTGATTTAGACGGTTGAACCTTCATAAACACATCTTTACCATGTTTGCCCTCACCTGTGTAAAAATATTGTGCGTCTGACTGAGGATCCATCGTGTATCTGCGTCTGGAGCCACCAGGAGTTTCAGCGTGCCGATGTAGACGTCCGTGCACAGCGTCCAGAAGTGTGGCTCCTGTAGATTATACACACCCTGCAGCTGCTGGACCTGCACAGAGCACCAGCGTATCAACAAACCACAGTCGTTACCGGAACACGGCGAGGGTGCAGGCGAACCAGCAGCTGCTATGGTCATGCTGGGTTTAATGGCCTGCCAGCTCCTCTTCAGTATTAACCACTTCAACATTTCATAGCAGTTTAGATCTCTTCAAAAAGTCATTTTTTTGCAACTGGGCCTATAAAAAGTGGTGGTACTCACCCTCTGGTAGCACTCAGGAAGTGAATGGTCAAGAGAAGGAGGAGTACGCTGCATCAGGATCCCTATAGATTCCCTGAGCAGAGGAACCACACTGTGGGGGAAAAGATCGACATTTTAACTTTTATCTCCCCTTAAATACACCTCAGCTAAACAGACTAATGACATGATGGAAATATTAATATATAAATATAACCATTTCATTTTACATTTTAACCACCACCTTACCCTGGTCAGGGTCACAGTTAATGTGGTTTCTCTGAAAAAAGAAAGCCAGTAATACACCCCAGACAAAGGCTTCAGTAAACACATACCAAGAAGCCATAGCCGATCAAGATTCTCCCACAGGATGTGACATACAGTATTTCCTGATTCTTTTACCTGGAGCTATTTCTACAAGTTACTTTATTCACATTTACGACATTTAGCGACTGCCTTTATCCAAAAAGTGACCTACAATCATAAATGTAAGGCAAGCAATCAGGGGACCAACAGTGGCAACATGGTGGTGGTAGGGCTTGACCTTGCAACCTTATTTTTCTATTTATTTATGCATTTTCACCCCCTTTCTGAAGATCAATCTTCCACTAATAGGGATTGTGATTGCGTACACGGAGGGTATATTTGCCTGCTTTATGCCCCTTCTCACACGTGCGCAGTCCCGCCATTCACACGATACTCCTCCACTTCTGCACAGGCACCTCGTTTGAAGACCCCACCCATTTAATCCAGCCTTTTCCCATCCTGCAGACTCGGTGGCCAATTTTGTCTGCTGCAGGCTCTGCCAATTGTGCCAATGGCGCCCAGTCAGACCTTGCAACCTTCTGATCACTAGTCAATCACCTTAACCAATGAGCTATCACAGCCGTGTATATAATGTTAGCGAACATTAAGAAAAAGAACCACAGTTGCCACGAGTAGTGCTAAACAAAACCACTATGTTACATCTGAGGGGAAAAGATAAAATGTACACAAATACAGATGATACAGAGATTGTAGGAATAAAAAGGTCACACCTCAGACAGTGCATTATTAACATATTTCATATCCATCACCACTACTCTGCTCCTTCCTTTTAACTGAGAGTATTAATAAAACCCATAAAACGAAGAGAGTCACTGTGATTCTTTAATCTTTCTGGCATACTGAGCTTCGCCTCAGGCTGAAACTATGTTGCCGTCAAAGTAAAACAATGGGAGCGATACAATAACAAAGCTGGACGGTCAACAGAAGCCAATCACTATGAACCGGATGGCCAGTGACAACACAATAAGGATGAGGTCATACAGACCGAACCGCTCCTGACGTGGCTGAAATAGCTAGCGTGAGCTCACCACTGATGTGGCAGTGCCAGGCTAACCACACACGGCCCGATTCCTTTCTCCTGGCCCCCTTCTGCTTCCACAGAGATCATTTACTGTAGTGTGATCTTCAGTTCCCTTCCATTCCAAACCCTCAGCCCTGACCACGGCTGCATATGGGATCCATTAGAGGGTTACTGGGCTTGGCTTGCTTCTCTCTACCCTCCCTGTACTCTGCTGTACTCTCCTCCATCATCTCCTCTGCTTAAACCCAAGTAAACATTCCATCCGTTTCCAATCCGTAAAGGTCACGCTTCTGTCTGCGCGTTCAGATTGATGTCATCATCCAGGTCAATACACCGGCCAAATATGTGGACAATTAATTCACGCAGTGTTATAAAATAATAATGGCATTAAATACTCCTAGCATCAGACTGTCTGACTTTTAAAGAGTCTGCTGCGAGACTTCACACTCATAAATATTCAGTGAATGACTGCAGCTAATGGCTGTCACCTCACACTATAAACTTTAGGGATCCACAAGCTCAGCACTTCTTGCTTGTAACATACTTGTGGTTGAGTAGTATTTATGTGTTAGGAATTGAGCACCGGAAGAATCAGGATTTATAACGAAGGCACATTTCAGTGTCGAACCGTTTCAGCGAGTGTTTAATAAGATTCTCCTGCAGTAAAAGAATTGTGGCACAACGTGGCTGGAAATATGAACTTAATGCACACTTGAAATTCCTTTTCCTCTCACTAATCAGGAGCAGCAGACTTCAGGTACTTGACAGGCATGTCTGTATAGATACCGACCGGCCGACAGCATCACTGGGATTCTAACACAGACCCCAGCCATCTAAGCGTAACAAATTACAGAAAATAACTTTTAACTATGGTAAAAAGTTTATTTAACACAGAACATTTATCAAAGCGAGTTATTATGCTAGCTGCTGCATCCGGTTTTGAATTTCAGTGGTGATGTCGGCCAGCCAGGCGTCTACACAGACATGATGAACTTTTTTAGGGTTTTTTTTTTATATATGAAATCAAAGGTTATAATTTTTACATATTAATATGAAAGCCAAGTACTTTTAACCCTTAAAATACCAAATCAATACAAAACAAAACCCTGAATCAGCTGCTGAGGCATTCCAAAATGTATCTTATGGACTACATAGGACATCAAGTATACTAGTCACTATAGTACTGCAGGAGGTTTTGTAACTACAAAGATCTTAAGACTGCTATTGCACTTTTTAATTCACTCTGAGTAAACAGTCTGCAATTATTTTAGGGCTTTTGGCTACTAGTTTAAAAACAGTCAATATGATTTAGTTATTGGATGGCATGGTGGCTCGGTGGGTAGCACTGTCGCCTCACAGCAAGAAGGTCCTGGGTTCAATCCCCAGGTGGAGCGGTCTGGGTCCTTTCTGTGTGGAGTTTGCATGTTCTCCCTGTGCCTGTGTGGGTTTCCTCCCACAGTCCAAAAACATGCAGTCAGGTTAATTGGAGACACTGAATTGCCCTATAGGTGAATGTGTGTGTGTGTGTGTGTGTGTGTGTGTGTGTGTGTGTGTGTGTGTGTGTGTGTGTGTGTCTGCCTTGCGATGGACTGGCGTCCCGTCCAGGGTGTTACTGTGTGCCTTGCGCCCATTGAATAAGCGGTTAAGAAAGTCAGTGAGTGATGTAGTTATGAAACCCATTCTCACACCAGTAACATAGTGAATAGCTGAACGAGGCCCTAGATGTTTAACACAGAGTTAATAAACAGACATTCCTAAATCATTTTAATAGCTTTAGCTTAATTCAGACACAGAAAATGAATCACATGACTCACAGTTACATTTTCAGGTGGACGCAGTTTGCACTACTGCACACACACAAACACACACGCACACACACTACATAGAGAATCTAAATTCTGAGAATATACACATTCCTTTCACATTAACTAATACAACAGTCCCTTGGCCGCTCCACTAAGCATCGTGTTGTTGCCCCCGTTTGTACATTAACATAAAAACAGGAAATGGTTCATAAGCACATCTGAGCTCTGACATCACTACATTGTTCCCAGCTTTCCTGTGCTTACGAGCAAAAGCACTTATCATCATTACACACATACTGGAGCCACTGGATGCTAATGACCAAAACGCTTACTCAAGAGTGACTCACCATTTAGAAAATCAACTCACACATAAGTCAAGGTTGGAGTGGCTAGCAATTCTGCCACTGGTTTAAACTTCATGTGATGGTGCAGACACACACACATGGTCTGAGTTTACACATAGGAAAAAATCTCATCTTATTATATAAGTCATTATAGATTTTTAATGTGGCAATAAAAATATACCACAGTTCATTTATCCATTCAACTTTATTAATTGCTGATAAAATATTAATAAGTCATCCTGATAAGGGCTGCAGTAGGTTCACTGGGCACAAGGTGAGATACATTATGAATAGGACACATATGTTAAATAATGACCCACTGATTCCTGGAGACAATTATAGTAAACATTAAACCTACTGGCATGTTTTAGGATGTGGAAGAAAATTTAAGTCACTGGTAAAAACCCAATGTTCCAGATTAATCAAAACCTTCATTTTAAACTAGAAACGACCAAGCAGAGGGGTATAAATGCACCTAAAAATGGAAATGCCAGGTAAATAGACGTGGCAATACACAGGGACTAGACTTTGTACATGTAAACAAAAGAAACACAGTTAAAGGCAACAACAGAAGACTGAAATAAACTGTAGTTTTACACATTTATTTATTTATTAGGATTTTAACGTCATGTTTTACACACTGTGGTTACATTCATGACAGAACAAGATTCATCAGTTCAAGTCTTCAATGTCAAACACAGTCATGGACAATTTGTATGTCCAATTCACCTCACTGCATGTTTTTGGACTGTGGGAGGAAACCCACACAGACACGGGGAGAACATTACAAGTGTAATCCACTCAAAATTGCGTTTGATTCTATTTTAGAATCCTTAGACATCACCCAAAATGTAACAGGACCCACTCACCGCTGTAAACATACCTTAGATTTAATACTTACTTATGGTATAAACATAGACAACCTGGAAATTATACCACAGAATGACTTAATCTCTGATCACTCCCTACTAATATATGAAGTGTCCCTGTCCAATAATATACAGCAACCAAATCGTTTTAAATGTAAGCGCACTATTACATCTGCAACTGCAGCAGCGTTCATAAACTGCCTACCAGAATTACCAAATATATCAGCATCAGAACCTAAAGAACTAGATCAGGCAACTCAAAACCTAGAGACCGTACTGCGCACAACCTTAGATAACGTAGCCCCACTCAAAACTAAACTGATTAGGGAGAAAAAACTTGCTCCATGGTACAATGACCACACATGCGCACTTAAACAAGCAGCACGGAAATTAGAACGTAAGTGGCGTCACACTACACTGGAGGTGTATAAGATTGCTTGGAAAGATGCTCTAACTGAGTATAAACATGCACTTATAAAAGCTAAATCTGTATATTATTCATCCCTAATAGAGAAAAATAAAAACAATCCTAGATTCCTTTTTGAGACAGTGTCCAAATTAACTAAAAACGTCAATGAAACTGAATCTAATATACCACCCGACTGTACCAGTGATGATTTTTTAAAATTCTTTAATGACAAGATAGAAAAAATACGACTTCAGAGTCAGAGTGTGTCACTTGCCAATGTTAAGTATAAACTCACTCCGAGCAGCATTGGTGATAATAGAAACGAGTTAATCCAACTAAATTCCTTTAATCCAATCTCCCAAAATGAACTAACTGTGTTGATTAAATCATCGAAGTCATCATCGTGTATACTCGATCCTGTTCCAACTCGTTTACTTAAAGATTTACTCCCAGCTATTGTAGAGCCCCTGCTTACATTAATCAATGCATCCCTTAGCCTTGGATATGTACCTAAATTGTTTAAAAGTGCTGTTATTAAACCCCTGATTAAAAAACCTAATCTTGATCCACATGTTTTATCTAATTATAGGCCAATTTCAAACCTTCCTTTTGTCTCAAAGATATTAGAAAAAGTCGTTTCCAAACAGCTATGTTCTTATTTGAATGAAAATTGTATTCATGAAAAATTTCAATCAGGATTTAGACCCAATCATAGTACCGAAACCGCATTAATTAGAGTAGTTAACGAGTTGTTAATGTCTTCTGATAATGGATGTGTCTCTTTTCTTGTTCTATTAGATCTTAGCGCAGCGTTTGATACGGTCGATCATAACATTTTACTGGAGAGGCTAGAAAATACAGTAGGTGTTAAAGGACTCGCACTCTCTTGGTTTCAATCATATTTGACTGACCGCTCTCAATTCGTTTATGTAAATAATAAATGCTCAGAAACTACAAAAGTAAAGTGTGGTGTTCCACAGGGGTCGGTACTTGGACCGCTATTATTTACACTCTATATGCTTCCACTAGGTGAAATTATTCATAAACATGGCATAAACTTTCACTGCTATGCAGATGACACACAGCTGTATATATCAGCCAAACCAAATGATACTGACACAATCAGTAAGATAGAAGATTGTGTAAACGACATAAAAAACTGGATGTCGTGTAATTTTCTTTTACTTAATTCAGATAAAACTGAGGTTTTACTTGTTGGCTCTAAAGCTGCAAGAGACAAGTTGTCTAACCTGGTGCTAAACTTAAACACGTTCTCTGTTACTCCCAGCCCAGATGTAAAAAACTTAGGTGTCACACTAGATTCAGATCTTTCCTTTGATACACACATTAATAATATTACTAGAGTTGCTTTCTATCATTTGCGTAATATCTCTAAAATAAGAAATATACTATCTGTTAATGACGCCGAAAAACTGATCCATGCGTTTATAACTTCTCGGTTAGATTATTGTAATGCTCTTCTAACTGGATGCTCTGGTAGATCCTTAAACAAACTCCAGTTAGTTCAAAATGCAGCAGCTCGAGTGCTAACTAGAACTAAAAAATTTGATCATATCACTCCTGTTCTATCATCTCTACACTGGCTGCCAGTTAAATTTCGCATTGATTACAAAATACTTTTACTAACCTATAAAGCGCTACATGGTCTGGCTCCACAGTATCTGAGTGAGCTTATTAATTACTACAACCCAGCACGTCCACTTCGTTCACAAGATGCAGGGTTACTTATAGTTCCTAAAATTAAAAAGACCAAAGCTGGTGGAAGAGCATTTTCTTACAAAGCTCCACAACTTTGGAATAATCTTCCTGCCTCTGTTCGGTATTCGGACACAGTCTCAATGTTTAAGTCTAAACTGAAAACATATTTATTTTCTCAGGCTTTTGATTAATATAGACAAAGGCGCAGAGCTTGGGGGTTCTTGGTCATAGAAACTTGTGGTGATCAGGGATGTTGGGTCGCTGTCGTTCTGCCTCTCTTGTCCAATCACTCTGGTTTGGGTAGGAGAGGTGGGCGCTGATGTCCTGTGAAAGCCTTCATGACCTTGTTACCTGCTCGCTCTCCCTTTTAGTTATGCTGTAATAATTAGGGCTGCCGGAGTCTAAAACTCTCTGTAAAACTGTTTGTCAACTAGCATTGTACATTATTAACTACATTCTCTGTTGTTTTACCCCGAGGGCATTCTGATGGAAACCTGTTTACCCGCCGAGGTTAAGGATTAAAGTCGAGACTGCCGGGACAACGATGCTGCTCCTGTCAGATGTGACGGGTCTGGAGTAATTGCAACGACAAGAAATCACTACAGACTTTATTGAAGACTAGAGCGGATAACAACTCTATTATTATTTAATTGTTTATTTATCTATTTATTACCACTGTATGCCTTTTAGATCATTCAATTCTGTGTTTGTATGATTTGTGTAAATTGTGTATTTATTTAAAGTATCCTCCAGACCACCCAAGAAGGATGGGCCCTGTTGAGTCTGGTTCCTCTCAAGGTTTCTTCCTGTAATTTTCAGGGAGTTTTTCCTTGCCACAGTCGCCCTCGGCTTGCTCAACAGGGGTTTTTGTATCTGTTGGTCCTGGATTTTGTAAAGTTGCTTTGAGACAATGTATATTGTAAAAAGCGCTATATAAATAAAGTTGACTTGACTTGACTTGACATGCAAACGTCACACAGAAAGGACCTGGACCGCTCCATCTAGGAATCGAACCCAGGACCATCTTGCTGTGAGGCGACAGTGCTACCCACCGAGCCACCGTGCTGCCTGTAGTTTTACAGATAATGTCTGATGTGTAATGCTAACTGAGGATGTTACAAACCTCCACTGTATCAAGGAACTGCTGTACTAAGAGCTTTGGGGTTGAATGTGACTGTATTCTCACTGAAGCTACACAGATTTCACATAAGATTCACATAAGGGCAGTTGTTGCCTAGTGATTAAGGTACTGGACTAGTAATCAAACCTCACCACTGCCAGGTTGCCACTGTTGGGCCCTTGAGCAAGGCCCCTAACCCTCAATTGCTTAAACAATATACTACCACTGTACTGTAAATCGCTTTGGATAAAGGGTCCACAAAATGCTGAAAATGTAAATGTGAATTTCTCTCTCTCTACAGAGTGGAAGGGCAAGTCGTAGCCTAGTGGTTAAGGTACTGGACTAGTAATTAGAAGGTCGTTGGTTCAAGCCTCACCACTGCCAGGTTGTCACTGTTGGGCCCTTGAGCAAGGCCCTTAACCCTCAATTGCTCAGACTGTATACTGTAACTGTAATGTAAGTCGCTTTGGATAAAAGGCGTCTGCTAAATGCCAAAAATGTAAATGTAAATGTAAAAACCACATCTGCGCTCTCTCAGTATTCTCCCTGATTTATAGCCGAGTCCCAAAAAAGCTCAACATATAGGCAGCCTAAAAATATAGCTCGAGTGAAACCTCTGGAACTGGGGCCTGCCTGAAAAACATCGCCTTGGTTTTCTAGGAGGGAGCGCAGGAGCTTACGAGCGCAGCTCCAACGTGGTCATTAGATAAAGCCCGACTGGGCCGTTTTTAAAATCCGGCCGTGGAGTCTGTCATTAGAGAAACCTTAGCAGCTGGCATGAAACGGAACATGGTGTGCCTATCTCGTCAGACCATGAACTTCTTACCACAACAAACAAAGATACTGAATCCTCCCAAAGCCTGAACGCTGCCCACTGTAAACATCCATCATGTCTGTGTGGAAAGTTTAGCTAAACGTTTAGACTACAGACATTAAAGGCTATATACTGTAAAAAAAGTGTGTTCACCACAGGTTTGTATCCACACACACACACACACACACACACACACACACACACACACACACACACACACACACACACACACACACACACACACACACACACACACAAACTATTTTCAGGAGATGATCACAGCTTATGATTTGTCTTTGCATTACTTAATTTTAACAAAACCGTATGTGGCACAATTAATGGCACCGCAGCATTTAAAATCAGCCATAACATTAAAACCTCCTTGTTTCTACACTGTCCATTTTATCAGCTCCACTTACCATATAGAAGCACTTTGTAGTTCTACAATTACTGACTGTAGTCCATCTATTTATCTACATACCTTTTTAACCTGCTTTCACCCTGTTCTTCAATGGTCAGGACCCCCACAGGACCACCACAGAGCAGGTATTATTCGGGTGGTGGATCATTCTCAGCACTGCAGTGACACTGACATGGTGGTGGTGTGTTAGTGTGTGTTGTGCTGGTATGAGTGGATCAGACACAGCAGCGCTGCTGGAGTTTTTAAATACCGTGTCCACTCACTGTCCACTCTATTAGACACTCCTACCTAGTTGGTCCACCTTGTAAATGTAAAGTCAGAGACGATCGCTCATCTATTGCTGCTGTTTGAGTCGGTCATCTTCTAGACCTTCATCAGTGGTCACAGGACACTGCTGGCTGGATATTTTAGGTTGGTGGACTATTCTCAGTCCAGCAGTGACAGTGAGGTGTTTAAAAACTCCAGCAGCGCTGCTGTGTCTGATCAACTCATACCAGCACAACACACACTCACACACCACCACCATGTCAGTGTCACTGCAGTGCTGAGAATCATCCACCACCTAAATAATACCTGCTCTGTGGGGGTCCTGTGGGGGTTCTGACCATTGAAGAACAGCATGAAAGGGGGCTAACAAAGCATGCAGAGAAACAGATGGACTACAGTCAGTAATTGTAGAACTACAAAGTGTTTCTATATGGTAAGTGGAGCTGATAAAATGGACAGTGAGTGTATGGCTGATCAGTGTAAATATATTTATACACACTTTTGGTAAAATTAGTTTCAAAGAATTTCTAGGGGTGCCAATAATTGTGGCACATGTGGTTCTGTAAAAAATAAGGTACACTGACTTTTTAACATTTTATTCAGTTAAGAGTTGGATTTTTCTTCAGCATTCAGAATTTAAAGCAGCTTTCTTTATGCAGCTGGTAAAACTGTGTTTTAAAGGAAATGGCAGTTTTAGCAAACCAGTAAAATACTGCAAAGAATAAACCCCAAAGGTGCAGCCCAGTACACAAATATTCCTTCTCATCATCTGGCTCCGAGCTCGAACTTTAAGCGATTAAGCAGCAGTTACAATAGCAAGAGGCCATATTAGCAGCAGGGGTTTCTGCATCCATCCAGCTTAAAGCACCGATTCACACCGCACTCAAAAAGCTCCATCTGCACACACATCCTAAATATTCCCTCGTATACTCAAGTACTCTAAATACCACAATGTCCAATTTACTGTCCAACTACAGAGACCACAAATATTCCTGCAAAGCCATTATGGTGCCAGAGCTCTCGGAACCAAACCAAACAAACACTGTAAATTATTACAGTCAACCAAACAAGTTTCAATATAAGCAACCGCAATGAGATGCAGCAGCACAGAGAGAGATAGTTCACTAATGTCTTCCACACTCAACTTTAAAGCATTTTAAAGGAACTAGAGAAAGAAAAATAACAATGATAAATGAAATACATAAAATTAAAACATATTCCTTACATTAAGGGGCATTTATCCTTTAACATTAATTCTGAAATCTTGTACTTTTAAAAGTTTAGTTCTACTTTTTACTTTTTTATTTTTATTTTATTTGAATTTTAATGTCATGTTTTTACACTTTGGTTACATTCATGACAGAAACGGTAGTTACTTATTACACAAGGTTTAATGGACAATTTTGTATCTTCAATTGACCTCACCTGCATGTCTTTGGACTGTGGGAGGAAACCGGAGCTCCCGGAGCACCCGAAGGAAACCCACGTAGACACGGGGAGAACATGCAAACTCCACACAGAAAGGACCCGGACCGCCACACCTGGGGATCAAACCAAGGATCTTCTTGCTGTGAGGCGACAGTGCTACCCACGTAGCCATTGTGCCGCCCCGAAGAAACTAAAAGATGATCATGGAATCTTGTACTTTTTAAATTCTTTACTTTTAAAGTTGACAACAAGAATCAATTCCAGCTGAATGTCGTTAATCTGCTGCAAGTATGTAAAAGATTAGAACTGGGCACCTAATCCTGCAGTATAAATACAGAAATGTAAATGTACACAAAACTCTATTTGCTTGTTAACCGAGATTAAAAGGGTTCTCCGCATTTTTTAGGTTAAATTAGAATCATTTATTTTATATAAGCAGAATCACCACTTTGTAATTCACCTCCGAGCATCACTGCGTGTTTGCAGCATCAGTTTCTGTAAACAATCCTGTGAAAGCACTTTTACGAGCTGCACATGGTGATCATAACGGTGAGGCTGATGAATCCCACCCAGCTAGGAAAGATTTTACAGCATTTCATTTGCATTTAGTGATTTAATGAGCTGCTCTCATGTTCATGCCTCTACATGGGGAAACTTTGCACCTGTTTTTAAATCAGCCACATCTCAGTCGTGAAGCTGATTAATAGTTTTGTGATTCTGATTCTTGTTTGCTTGCTTGTCGTGCTTCTTTATACTGCACCTGTATTGAAATGACTTCCTCATTAACAGTCCAGTCTTTACGTTTTAATAGGAACAGCAAATTGAGCACAAAGCTTTGTTTTTATTGTTAAACTACCAATTTGTTCAATTCCTTGCATTTACCGCATCGCTACTGATGAGAGGAACTCCGAGAGTTCTAGCCGGGTCTGAATGACTAAGAGGTTCCCTGTTCAGATAAAAAGAAACGAGGGAAAATCCATTTTAAAAGGACGCCTTTGTTCTCATTATTAAAGTAACAGTCATAGATCATAGCTGCATTCCAGAGAGGAGAAATAAAGCCTCAAACACCAGGAAGTAAAGAGATCCAGAAGAACGTTGGCTCAGTGTGGTCCATTTGTTAAACGAGCCCCAAAGTTCAACTGTACTTTTGAAAAAGCAGCTCTGTTCACTGATAATGCTGCATAAATCACATTCACACTCTCTGCCATTGTGTAAGCAAAGCAAAATACTAAGTAAAAGCATAACAGATTGAAAAAAAAAAAGTTAAATTTGTTCCCAAAACATGTACACATTTGGGTAAATTATTAAACTTAATGTGCAATGATCATTTCTACTCATTTGTTAAGTTTTTTTTAACTCTCTCAAAAAGAAATCACATCATTTTTCAGCAAAAAATGTTTCTGGTTGAGCGTGTAGCCACTGACCCACCACTGCTTTCTAGGTTTGTAACGATGCACCACAAGACAGTTAAAAATCGGTGCACGACTGCCACGAGTCAAATCGATTTGAGATGTAAAATGAATCGATATTCACTGCAAACAGCAGAGGGCACTGGCACTATCCACCTCGCCTGGTTGATGGCACTACACAGAGTTGCCAGGTTTGGGGTTTCCCAGCCAAATGTATTTATCTGAGGATACTTTGTTTAATTGTATTATTCATTTATTTGTAAAATGTGGGATTTGTTTTAAAATTAAATTTCAGTTTTTTTAACACAAACAGGGAAATGTGCAGCATTGTTTTGCAGTTTGTACCTCAGAAAAAAGGGCGTTCATTATTTAGATGAATGAAAGATAAGCACAAATACAGTATTTTATTTTACTGAGAAATAATAAAAGGAAACTGTGATAATTTCATTTTGAATCGCATCGTGGGTAGAGTGTATCGTTACATCCCTACTGTTTTCACATTATCATCACATGAAAATCTTCCCCTTAAAGCTAAAGGACTAAATCCGGACTATAAGCTTCTCTCAGACACGACCAATTACTCCTCATCCCTACTACCCTCACTGTTTATAACCAAAATATACAAGTGTGGAAACTTTTTGAAGATCCCTCATATGTATAGTGTGTGTGCGTGTATATTTTATTTGTTTATTAGGATTTTAACGTCATGTTTTACACTTTGGTTACATTCATGACAGGAACGGTAGTTACTCATTACACAAGATTCATCAGTTCACACAAGGTTATATCAAACACAGTCATGGACAATTTAGTGTCTCCAGTTCACCTCACTTGCACGTCTTTGGACAGTAGGAGGAAACCGGAGCACCCGGAAGAAACCCACACAGACACGGGGAGAACATGCAAACTTCACACAGAAAGGACCCGGACCGCCCCACCTAGGGACTGAACCCAGAACCTTCTTGCTGTGAGGCGACAGTGCTACCCACTTAGCCACCGTGCCGCCTGTGTGTGCATATACATAATCACAGAAAGACATTAATGACGACTTCATAACTTCTTGAAAAATACATACAATTCTGCAACAATTCAGAAGGTTTTTACAGGTTCAGAATCACTTTATTCACAACTTTGGTTCAAACTGTCCTTCTCTTAAAACGTTGTGCACTACTACGTTGGTTGTATTACACGAACTTTTTCAATCAAGTGCACTGCAGTTGTTCTTTAGACTCTTATATATTAAATAAAAACAATACAAACACAAAACAGGCTTAAATCTGTTACTGGTCTATACATGAAGTCGGCCTAGAGAATCCTCTCTAAGCAGACATACACCTTGGCCTTGTGGACGTTAAGTAAACAAACAGTGCGCTGCTAATTCCCCTGCTGAAAGGCGCAGTGTTGCCGGGTGAAAGATGCTATTTTGCGTTGGACCGCCCTTAGAGTTGACGGTTACGCGGCGGAATTTCCTCAAACATCAAAGCAGCTAAACATAGAGGACGATTTACACATTTCTTTAACACATTCACAGCTGTGTTAAAACGCACAAAGTGTGTTTACTTGTAGTCAAGTAGATACATTCACATAGGGGTAGTCCCTTCGTGCTCTTTTAAAATGATTACACGGCAAATTAAAGGCTAAAGGAACTGTAAATATTGGCCAGTTTGACAAATGCATAAAAAAACATGTATAATTACACTATCAAGTCACTACAAATGCAAATAAATCTGATGTGACTGAATTAAAGACCCTACAGATGTAAGCTACACGTCCTTGGAAGATGGAATGCGCTGGCTTACCACACGTGCACGTTTTGGTCTCCGCCCTGGGTGAAATGAAATTCAGCCGCGTGTGTGATTGTGTGTGATCTGTAATTGAACTAGGTGGGTAAGTTGAAGAGCAGGACGACAGACAGTCACTGTGAAGTGAACTCAGTTCAGCGCTGAGGATTGGGTGCCACTGTGGGTTTTGGGTGGGGCACAGGGAGGAGGTCTGGCTTAGGCTCAGACACACATGCTTTAGTTTATAACAACAGTGAGCATTGTACATGAACATGGTGTGGTGCACTATACGCTCATCCAAATCATGTGACTCAGTAGACCTGCATTAGTTTCCACTAACTTAAGATAATAGAATCTGAAAACTGAAAAATAACTGAGGAAAATAAGTGAAATGGAATCAAACGTTTTTACAAATGTGAACCTTTATGAACCAAACTAATTGATTAGATAGCATCGGCACTAGCGAGCCTATTTATAATGTTATCTAGATAGCTTGATAAACCAATAAGCCCTTATTATTTCTTTATTAGCTCACTGACTTACTGGCGAACTGAAGACGATTTATAAATTTATAAACTTTTTATTCATTTAAGCTTTAAAAAAGGTATTTATACCAATTTATTTTAGTCTACACTTGTCAAGTACAATTAACCACGTAGTAACCATATTACGGGTGCTTGGGTTCAAATCTCAGCAGTGCTATCGGCCGGCCAGGCACCTACACAGACCTGATGTCTGAGGGAGGAGGTGTCCAAAACATCACAACGGCCTTGCAGCCAGTGTTTCTGGGGAAACTGGACCCACAGCAACTCAGACCAGGATAAAGCAGCACTAATTATTACTGATATTTACTAAAGCAGGATATTATTCAGAACACTGGACATCTAATAAAAGGTGTGAGAGTATCTGGATGAGTTTAAATGAGAGTAGAAGAGTAAAAGCTTTAACCATGCACGCTCTTTAACTAGCAACCACTGCATGGTTTGTAGACATCCCTGAGGCAGCTATCTGGAGTGTGACTTTATCGAACGGCCCAATCCTGCTTAATCACAGCACCAATCTGACTATCCAACCGCCTTATACCTGCATACTGGAGCACAAACCAAACATGCATGGTGGTCTTACCTGACTCCAATGAGAAGGGCGATAAGCATGGAGCAGATAGGATCAGCAATCATCAGATCGTACTTCTGCATCAGTATAGCTGAGATGATGACGCCGATGCTGCCCAGCGTATCCGCGACGATGTGCAGAAAAACTCCTGCAGAAAATGACAGATACGTCAGATCGACTGTTTTCATTTCAAGCTCATTAATGAGCAAATTACATCTCATCAGTAAACTAACACAAAAAAGCCCTAAACTGCAACCCTTAATTTATGTTATTGTAAGATGTTAAATAATTGTGCATTTGGTTAGAGACACTCAGACTGGCTATCGTCTATCAAGAGGAACAAAGCTTTGCCTTCAAACCTTCACATGAATGTGGTTCTTTAGGACAAAGCACAAACAGCACTCAGCAGCTCCTCTACCACCTTAAAACGAATCATCCAGTCTTACAGTTTCATACTTTAGTTTAAATACTGGGTGACTGTGAAGCTGTTGTATTGATATTACAGAATTATATTCCAGTTTCCCTCAAGGTAAATAAAGTATCTGTCTGTCTGTCCGTCCGTCCGTCCGTCCGTCCGTCCGTCCGTCCGTCCGTCCGTCCGTCCGTCCATCTATCTATCTAACTCCTGGTCAGGGACATGGTAGGTCCGGTCTCCCGAGAAGGACGGCAATCTATCACATGGCTTTGACCATCAACCCTTCTTATGACACAGCCAATCATGTCAGACGCCCGACTGGCTGATAACACTGCTGAGGATTCAAATCCTACATTCCAGTAGTAGTGGGCCAGCATAATTTACCACTGCTCTTTCTACTTACTCAAACTTAAGATTAAACAATGTCTATCCAAGTGCACACCAAAAAACACATTTAATTCAGTCTAAAGAGGTAAATAGTACATTTAATAATTGGTTCTCTAATTCCAGATTCAAAATGTGTAAAATGTGTAAAATGCAATTTTGTAGGTGTTTATCCAGTAAACAGTCAGCACCTCAGAACTGTAATTGCTGGAAAAAAGTCCAGTGAGTCTGCATGCATGAGCTTTACTACAATGATCCTATCTCAGAAAAAGAGAATGAGCAACTTGTGATGGTACAACCTTCCCCAAAAGTCCCCCCGTAAGCCGAACACGTCATGACTGCGGCCCATTTCGGTTTCCCAGAATGCAAAACCACAGGGAGGGAGCGAACCCCGAATTAAATGGAAAAGCTCATTCAAGTGTGGTGAGAGCGTGAGCGGCAAAACAAACAGGAACGCTAAAGCTCTTCGAAGCAGGAATCCTCTTCACTGACAGACACAATAGAACGTGGAGAGGATTCGAGGGTTCTGGGCAGGACGGACAAAACTGCCTCGATTCATCTCGGCGGCAGGGAAAAGGTGAAAAGGTCCTCAGGCAAAACCAAAAACAAGGACTGAGCCAGTGTAACCTTTTGCACCATCTCCTCCTCCCTCTCTGTGGACAACCGCCCCCCTTAGTTTCCCCTGACCAGGCCTCCCAGAGGACCCATTCTCTCACTCGGTGTGCCAGGCTGAAGGGGACAAACTTACTTTCTCTTCACTTCTATTTTCCCACACAGGCTGACACAAAGAGCTGTAAAGCAGCAGTACTCTCGCTCTTACACGTCAACGCTAACCCAGTTAGTCCTGGGGTCAAGGGTCAAGCCATGGGCTGGTCTGACCTGTCATTGCACCCTAAATCAAACTCCATCTACTAATCATGTTTAATGCTAATAAAGGTGCCTCGAGACGAGCGGCTACTTGGGAATTTGAGCCGTGCAACACGTATATCACTTTTCTCCTAATCCCACATACCTAACGATTCAAACATCAACACCTCAAGCCGTGTTATAAAGAGGTTGTCAGGACTGGACCGTTAGAAATGCAAATATTTTCTTACAGGTTATGCTGAAACATTTAAACACAGACTAAGTACAGGCAATGCATGATGGGACTCTGACGGCATCTAGTGGACAAAGAGATGCTGTGAATTAGACGTTACCTTGTAATATTTGTTTGCTGGAGCCTTTCTCTGGTAAGCGCAAGTGGTCATCTGGGAAAAAAAGAAGACAATTTTATTGCACATAAAATTACCACCATTTGATTTCTAAACAACATGAATCTATTTGTTTAAAGTGCTTAATTGAAATTCTGAAAACCCACAGATCCTTAATAATGTATACATGATATGATATGGTCAAAAGCATTTGGACACCTGACCATGAACCTGTTGGACATTCAATTTCAAAAACAAACCCAGTGACCTTATTTCTTATGGTCTCTTCTAATACTTCTACAATGGCAGCACTACTCGACCCTCTCATGCCTGCTGCATCTAATAAATAAGAACTGTAGCTAGTCGGCAAAAAAACCACCTCCTTGTTTCTACACTCACTGTCCATTTTATCAGCTCCACTTACCATATAGAAGCACTTTGTAGTTCTACAATTACTGACTGTAGTCCATCTATTTCTCTACATTCCTTTTAAACCTGCTTTCACCCTGTTCTTCAATGGTCAGGACCCCCACAGGACCACCACAGAGCAGGTATTATTTAGGTGGTGGATCATTCTCAGCAGTGCAGTGACACTGACATGGTGGTGGTGTGTTAGTGTGTGTTGTGCTGGTATGAGTGGATCAGACACAGCAGCGCTGCTGGAGTTTTAAAACACCTCACTGTCACTGCTGGACTGAGAATAGTCCACCAACCAAAAATATCCAGCCAACAGCGCCCCGTGGGCAGCGTCCTGTGACCACTGATGAAGGTCTAGAAGATGACCGACTCAAACAGCTTTACATCTACAAGGTGGACCAACTGGGTAGGAGTGTCTAATAGAGTGGACAGTGAGTGAACACGGTACTTAAAAACTCCAGCAGCGCTGCTGTGTGGGGGTCCTGACCATTGAAGAACAGGGTGAAAGCAGGTTAAAAAAGTATGCAGAGAAACAGATGGACCACAGTCAGTAATTGTAGAACTACAAAGTGCTTCTATATGGTAAGTGGGGCTGATAAAATGGACAGTGAGTGTAGAAACAAGGAGGTGGTTTTAATGTTATGGCTGATCGGTGTATGTTAATACTGATATTTAGGCTCAGTGGTTAAAATACTGGACTAGAGCAGAAGATTGCTGGTTCAAGCACCAACACCATCAAATTGCCACTGTTGTTAATCTAAACCCCTCAGTTGCTGCCTTGTATTCGGTTACAGCTGAAAATCACTTTGGATAAGAGGATTTTGGATCTTTTAAATGGCATAAATGTAAATATTTATAACACCACCTCACTGGTGTGCCACACACAATGGGTTATAGCACCCACCTCTTTAACTTAAAATGGGTTTTAATGACACTCAGTTAATTGATTCCTGATATCAGACTACTTAAGAAAATGCCATGTAAAGCTGTGGTCTGCAGGAAAGTGATTTTTAAGTCCTTATTAAAACATGTTATATTGTAATATTATAGATTAGAGTGCACACCATAATCAGTAAAAAAGAAAGGCTTTACAATGGCAAGTAATTATGCTTATTATTATTATTATATCTTTAATACAAAACAATTACTTAATAGTATTTGGTCTTTTGGAAGGTGGAAGCTGTATTTATTAGGGTGAAATGATGGTTAATTTTAAAACACATCAACATATGGAGGATAAAATAAGCTAATAATATGAAACAAATACAGATTTGTGACTGGAGCTCTTAGACATACCATGGCAGTGTGGATCTTCATGTGAATGGCCATGCTCTCCATGTCCATGCTCTCCGTGTCCATGCCCATGCCCATGTTTGGACTCATGGCTATGCCCGTGACCCCCGTGACTGTGGCCATGTCCCACACTGCCATTAAATAGGGAGTGACTGTGTCCATGATCTTTAAAAAAGAAGAAAAAAAAGAACATACTGCTTTAATTATGTCTGTGTAGACACCCAACTGGTTAACAGCACTGCTGGGATCTGAATCTGGCTGGCATAATAGACTGCTGTGCCACCCAAGTGCCTTCAGAAGATTGTACAGTCTGTAATGAAGCTACACTGCTGTATCTGTAGAAACACAGCCTGAGAACATGCTACTTAACGTTTACCAAACAATGCAATTTGACCGTCAAATTAAAGAAAATTAAAAACCAGAACAGCTAACAATGCCGATATCTTTTAGAGGTTACACCTGTAATAATCCAGATTCCTCACCTTCTCCATGAGAGTGTCCATGCCCTCCATGTTGAAACACAAAAACGCCCACAAGATTGACTAAGAGCCCTGCAATGGACACCGGCAGCAAGCGGTCATGGTGCACATCAGGAGGCTCTAATGCCCTCTGGGGTAGAACGTAAACAATGGAGGTTTAGACATTAGTGAAAAAACATCATGCTTTAGATGTGGATGAGTGCACTGGGTTGCTGTACTCACCTCCACTCCTTCTGAGAAGATGAAAAATGCAGTAAAAATAAGAAACAGGCCGTTTACAAAGCCGGCGAGTACTTCTGCTCTTACATAGCTGCAAACAGAAGCATGTGATCAGGAAAACACGGATCAGTGAACGGAGAATTAGACCAGTGCACAGTGATTTCACTGTTTGTAGCAAATCACGATAAATAGTGCATTAGAAAAAATATTTATACTAGATTAGTAGATTCCAAATTGCCCAAGATGCCAGTGCTTCATTATTATTTTAATTTGATAGATCTGTGTTGTGCTTTTTGTAGGTGAGGAAAGATAAAATGAAAGGTTTATGGATGGAGCGATGGAGAACATGCAGATGGTTGGTGTGTCAAAGAAGGATGGGGACAGATGATCCACTGTGGCGACCGCTTATGGGAGCAGCCAAAAAACAATAAGAGCATTAATAACATATTTACAGTATGCTCTCACAGGTTTGTTTGTTTATTAGGATTTTAACGTCATGTTTTACACTTTGGTTACATTCATGACAGGAACGGTAGTTACTCATTACACAAGATTCATCAGGTCACAAGGTTATATCGAACACAGTCATGGACAATTTAGTATCTCAAATTCACCTCACTTGCACGTCTTTGGACTGTGGGAGGAAACCGGAGCACCCGGAGGAAGCCCACGCGGACACGGGGAGAACATGCAAACTCCACACAGAAAGGACCCGGATCGAACCCAGGACCTTCTTGCTGTGAGGCGACAGCGCTACCCACTTAGCCACCGTGCCGCCCTGCTCTCACAAGTAAACCAACATCAGCTGCTTAAACACACATTCCAAGCTGTTTAAAAAGGATGTCAAAGGTGCCGTCTGGTCACGTCTGTGTTAATTCAAACTGCACAGACGTCCCTTTAGCATTATATTAAATTTAGCATTATAGACATACTGTAGATCAGGAAGGGAAGAAGTCTGTGAATCCCATACGGGGAAAGCACTCAGACAAGAGACAAGGTCAGAGTTTGATATGCCGTAGTTTACTTTGAGTGACACAAGAGCTTCTATAGATGCAGACAAATATATCAAAAGAAGGCTTAACATTTAGTTAGAGGAAGTAAGACAAAAACAGGAAAAGAACCAGCTCGGACCTGCTGCAATTAAAACCTAATCGGAGTAACATTCCTTTAGAGAATTAAAAAAGCATCCTGAGCCAAAACCAAACATGCCAATAAAAAATGAAAATAAACCATGAAAAGCATATCTCAACACTCACCCATATGAGAAAGAGTCATTAGACCTCCATCGTGAAATTACTGATGCAGCAAGGCCTGCCAAAAGTGCTGTGCAGTCAAAGAACATGTGAAAAGAGTCGGATATCAACCCTAAACTGGGATCGAGGCACACAAGAAGAGAGGAAACAAAATATGAATTAGTTATTGCAAAAGCAGCATAGAATTTCAGCAACAGGTAAATATCATTCACAAAGTATAAGTCATTAAGACAGACTTGCAAAGCTGTTGTATTACTAATAAGCTGTACTGAGAATAATATTGTAGAACATTTTGTTTCGGCCCGTAATCTGTCATTTTACTTGTCAAAAGTTTATCTTTAAACTTGATCAATATCTAAAAGCAATGGGAACTTGGGTGGTGCATCGGTAAAATACACTAGTCCATTATCCCAGAGATCCGGGGTTCAAATCTCAGCTGTGCTATCGGCCAGCTGGGAGTCTACGACTACATGACCGGCTATATCTTTATCTGGCTATAAGTTGTTTTCTGCTCTCACTAGAACAGGAGCGTTTTTATGAATGAGTTTGGGCACCTAGCTGGCACTGTGTAGTAAAGCTGTAAAAGGTGCATCTGAAATCAATTTTAATTACCTTTTTAACTGCCAGCATTAATCAATCGATGCCTTTGTCACTTATCTGTTAATCGGTTAATCATTAACATCCTAATTTACACTATAAAATACAGCAGTTAATAATTTTTAACATATAAAATGTTAAACAAATTAGATTATGCAATTTATACCAGCGTTGAACTTCACTACATTACATAACACTACAGATGTTAAAGACATTTTCGGCATTTAGCAGACGCTTTTATCCAAAGCGATTTACAGTTGTGTCAATATACAATCTAAGCAGAATTAGGGGCCTTGCTCAAGGGCCCAACAGTGGCAACCTGGCAGTGGTGGAGCTTGAACCTGCAATCTTCTGATTACTGGACCAGTACCTTAACCACTAGGCTACAGCTGCCCTGTCGTAAATCCTCTTAAACTTTTTTACTTATTTCTGGCACTGTAAAAAACCCACTACAAAACCTAATATCATAATAAAGCCTTAAATGTACGTGGTGTAAAATGTGGCAGCAGTGGTGGGGTTTGAACCGGCATCCTTCTGATTACTGGTCCAGTACATTATCCACTAGGCTACAGCCGCCCTGTCGTAATATTTTGCAAATGTTTATTAAAATCATTTAACTGTTTATTCTTATTTCTGGCACTTTGTGAGAACCCACTACAAAACCTAATATCATAATAAAGCCTTAACGGTACGTGGTGTAAAATGTTTGCTTCAGTAGTTTCAATGTAATAAAATTTAGGCGAAGTCCTGCCCAGGGTAGTGTTTCCTGGTAAAACAGGTCCGGCTGCAATCCTGACCAAGATAAAGAGGTTGATGAAAAAGAAATGACTAAAAGGTTTGTTTATTAGGATTTTAACGTCATGTTTTACACTTTGGTTACATTCATGACAGGAACGGTAGTTACTCATTACACAAGATTCATCAGTTCACAAGGTTATATCAAACACAGTCATGGACAATTTTGTATCTCCAATTCACCTCACTTGCACGTCTTTGGACTGTGGGAGGAAACCGGAGCTCCTGAAGGAAACCCACGTGGACACGGGGAGAACATGCAAACTCGACACAGAAAGGATGCCGGAGCGCCCCATCTGGGGATCGAACCCGAGTGGTGGGGCTTGAACCAGCAACCCTCTGGTTACTAGTCCAGTATCTTAACCACTAGCACTGTCGCCTCACTGCAAGAAGGTCAAGATACTGGACTAGTAACCAGAGGGTTGCTGGTTCAAGCCCCACCACTGCCAGGTTGCTGCTGTTGGGCCCTTGAGCAAGGCCCTTAACCCTCAATTGCTCAGACTGTATACTGTAACTGTAATGTAAGTCGCTTTGGATAAAGGCGTCTTCTAAATGCTGAAAATGTAAATGTAAATGCTGTCCAGTGTCTCAGCTGTAGCCTTGTGGTTAAGGTACTGGACTAGTAATCAGAGGGTTGCCGGTTCAAGCCTCACCTCTGCCAGGTTGCAACTGTTGGGTCCTTGAGCAAGGCCCTTTACCCTCAATTGCTTAGACTGTATAGTGTCACAGTACTGTAAGTTTGTTTTTGGATAAAAGCGTCTCCTAAATGCTGAAAATGTAAATGTCTCTATAGCTATTGTATAATATATATTTGCTACATTGCTTATTTGGGCGGCACGGTGGCTAAGTGGGTAGCAAGAAGGTTCTGGGTTCGATCCCCAGGTGGGGCGGTCCGGGTCCTTTCTGTGTGGAGTTTGCATGTTCTCCCCGTGTCTGCGTGGGTTTCCTCCCACAGTCCAAAGACGTGCAAGTGAGGTGAATTGGAGATACTTAATTGTCCATGACTGTGTTTGATTATAACCTTGTGAACTGATGAATCTTGTGTAATGAGTAACTACCAAACATGACGTTAAAATCCTAATAAACAAACAAACAAACATTGCTTATTTTGACAGCTGTAAGTGCTGACACGGTGGTTTGGCATGTTTTGAATAATGAAAGCTCTGACAGCCTACATGCTGGTATCTTATCAGAGTTCAGAAGGTTGTCAGCTCTAGCAAGTCCAGCCTTTTTCTGTCATAGTTGATTCAAGTGTACAAAATAAATGAACAATAGACACAGTTTGCTGTTAATTAGACCTTCCTAGACCCTACAGATGCTATTCATGCAGGCAAAATGTGTGTTGCAAGTCCAGCACACAGAACTGATCCATGCTGCCTTAGACCTACGTGGCACATCCTGAGCTCGCAGTGACGTTTGTTTGCGTAGCTGTTAGCACTGGTTGTAGCTAAACCAGTGTGGATTCTTACCTGTTACTCCATATTCCATACAACAACTCCACAAAGGCGAAAGACAGATTCAGGCACAGGAAGAAAAACAAGTTCCTCGATGTCTTGTCAGCGAGGATCGATCTGTGAGGGGAAAAATAACAAAAATCGGTCACTTTCATAAGGAGGCAGGACTTCTGTACTTCCAGCGGTGCAGTTTGAATGGCTGGCTGGTGTATAAACGCTGGTTGAAGCTGATATTCAGACTGAACCGCAGCAAAATAAAGACGCTAAATCAACAACATGTTACAGAAATGCGATTTCAAAGTTGCCTAGCAACCCCACTTCAATCACTTCGCCGGCACGGCTAGTTCTACCGAACGCTGAGTGTTTAGCCAGCCAACAGGCTAACGTCACTCTTTTCACTCGTATATGCGTTGAACTCCGCACAAAAGTGATACAAAACATGTTAAACAGGGTTACCTGAACCATCCGGATAACTTAAGGACCAAATTAAACTTGGCAGGTTTATATTCGTCATCTTTAACGGATAATGGTAGCATGTTAGCTTAATCGGCACCGAGAGCTGCCTAGCACTGCTACAAACTGTTATTACTGACCGGGAGGGCGGGGCTTAGGATAGTGACGTAATTACGTCGCTACCCCGTGCGTACTAAGTAGTATGAAAGAAAGAAGTATGGTGGTTTATACTCTAAGTAGTACTACACTAGGATAGTACACAGCACGGTAGTATACATAGCTTGTAATTGTGTAATTGAGTTGAATTCTTGGTGCTTTACCACAATAAACATTTTTGGGGTAAATGAAAGTTTGAAAATCGATTTCATTTAAGTTTTTAAATGCTAAAACTTACACAAGAGTCATTTTAATTTATACAATAATGTATGCAATAATTTTAACAACAAAATCAACAAAAACAATAGGTGGCTTAGTGGGTAGTACTGTCACCTCACAGCAAGAAGGTCCTGGGTTCGATCCCAAGGTGGGGCAGTCCGGGTCCTTTCTGTGTGGAGTTTGCATGTTCTCCCCGTGTCTGTGTGGGTTTCCTCCGGCAGCACCGGTTTCCTTCCACAGTCCAAAGACGTGCAAGTGAGGTGAATTGGAGATACAAAACTGTGTTCGATATAACCTTGTGAACTGATGAATCTTGTGTAATAAGTAACTACTGCTCCTGTCATGAATGTAACCAAAGTGTTAAACATGACGTTAAAATCATAATAAACAAACAGCATGGTAGTATACATAGCTTGTAATTGTGTAATTGAGTTTAATTCTTGGTACTTTATCACAATAAACATTTATGGCTCAATAACAAAATTTGAAAATTGGTTTTATTAAAGGTTTTAAATCCTAAATTTAAAAACAACTTATACAAGAGTCATTTTAATTTATGCAATAATTTATTCAATCATTTTAGACTAACTTATTTATTAACATTATAACTTATTTAACAATAAGTAGGTGGACAACACTTCTAAGTTTATGTGTTACAGCTTTACTCACGAGCGGTGGTTCAGTGGGTAGCACTGTCGCCTCACAGCAAGAAGGTCCTGGGTACGATCCCCAGGCGGGGCGGTCCGGGTCCTTTCTGTGTGAAGTTTGCATGTTCTCCCCATGTCCGTGTGGGTTTCCTCCGGGTTCTCCGGTTTCCTCCCACAGTCCAAAAACATGCAGTCAGGTTAATTGGAGACACTGAATTGCCCTATAGGTGAGGTGTGTGTGTGTGTCTGCCCTGCGATGGACTGGCGCCCCATCCAGGATGTTACTGTGTGCCTTGCGCCCATTGAAAAGCTGAGATAGGCTCCAGCACCCCCCCATGACCCTAATTGGATAAGCTGTTAAGAAAGTGAGTGAATCTCAAGCATGCTCATTATCAGGTATGCACATACTTTCGGTCTTTAAAAAAGAAAAATATGGAAAATATCTTAAATACAACAACAACAATAATACAATTAAACAATAATATTAAACTCAACTAACATATACAATGTACTGTATGTTAAATGTGACAAATGCAGGATTATAACCATTAAAATATGATTAGGGTGGCACGGTGGCTCGGTGGGTAGCACGGTCGCCTCAAAGCAAGAAGGTCCTGGGTACAATCCTGAGGTGAGGCGGTCCGGGTCCTTTCTGTGTGGAGTTTGCATGTTCTTCCTGTGTCTGTTTGAGTTACCTCTGGGAGCTCCGGTTTCCTCCCACAGTCCAAAAACATGCAGTCAGATTAATTGGACACACTGAATTGCCCTATAGGTGAATGTGTGTGTGTGTGTGTCTACCCTGCGATAGACTGGCGCCCTGTCCAGGGTGTTACTGTGTGCCTTGTGCCCATTGAAAAGCTGGGATAGGCTCCAGGCGACCCTAATTGTATAAGCGGTTAAGAAAGTGAGTGACAATCCTTCATATATACATCATCAATATACTTCATGTTGTAAACTTATAAACTTATGTATCATGTTATTAACATTTTATAAATAAAAATTAATAAATAAATGATCGTTTACTAGTTTCACCCAGCAGGTGTCGCTCAGGTCCTGTATCCGATTTGTTTGGAAAAGCTTTTCAAGTTTATTCACTACAGCCTGAGAAACTGTGTGTGGTTAGTTCTTAGTGTTCATTAAATTGTACAATTAAAGCAGATTAAGAGATTTTAACATTTGTTAACTGTAAGAATATGTGTAAACTAAACTTTATCAGGAACTTTTATACACCATTAGGACAAAGAAGAAAATGATAAAGCAACACAGCTTAAAGAAAAGAAAAGAACCACTGTGTGAGATAATGAGCCACCGAAGCTCTACGTATTTGAGCTAACAGCTTGCAAGCTGCATTTTAAACACTTTAAAGTGTAAAAGGACAAATAATTCACAAAGGCTGAACACAGGAGTAAAGGAGTTCCCATGGAAACTGATTCAGAGATGGGAGATGAGGAAAGCAGAGCCAGTTACCCAGTTACCCTCCACCACCACCACCAACTGAGTCCTGTTCACTTATTCATCCTCTTCTGATTTTATCATTGAATATTTTACATCTACCACACAGAGAATGAGAAATCTGATTGTTTTTAATGGCTTGTCTGCTAGTGATGCCGCTCTCATTAAATAACAAAGAATCTTACACAATACAACACAATGATATATATACACCGATCAGCCATAACATTAAAACCATCTCCTTGTTTTTACACTCACTGTCCATCTTATCAGCTCCACTTACCATATAGAAGTACTTTGTAGTTCTACAATTACTGACTGTAGTCCATCTGTTTCTCTACATACCTTTGTAGCCTGCTTTCACCCTGTTCTTCAATGGTCAGGACCCCCACAGAGCAGGTATTATTTGGGTGGTGGATCATTCTCAGCACTGCAGTGACACTGACATGGTGGTGGTGTGTTAGTGTGTGTTGTGCTGGTACGAGTGGATCAGACACAGCAGTGCTGCTGGAGTTTTTAAATACCGTGTCCACACACTGTCCACTCTATTACATGCTCCTACCTAGTTGGTCCACCTTGTAGATGTAAAGTCAGAGACGATCGCTCATCTATTGCTGCTGTTTGAGTCGGTCAGCTTCTAGACCTTCATCAGTGGTCACAGGATGCTGCCCACGGGGTGCTGTTGGCTAAATGGCTTTTGGTTGGTGGACTATTCTCAGTCTAGCAGTCTCACCACCACCATGTCAGTGTCACTGCAGTGCTGAGAATGATCCACCACCTAAATAATACCTGCTCTGTGGTGGTCCTGTGGGGGTCCTGACCATTGAAGAACAGCATGAAAGGGGGCTACAAAGGTATGTAGAGAAATAGATGGACTACAGTCAGTAATTGTAGAACTATAAAGTGCTTCTATATGGTAAGTGGAGCTGATAAAATGAACAGTGAGTGTAAAAACAAGGAGGTGGTTTTAATGTTATGCCTGATCGGTGTATATATATCATTTTAACATGTAATAAGCAAAATCCCACAGACATACTTCAGTCTTGTGGGAAGTCTTCTCAGAAGAGTGGCTGTTGTTCTAGCTGAAAAGATCACAAAGAGGTCACTTTATTTTAATACTATTTGTTTTTTAAATGGGACGTCAGGTGTCCAAATACTTTTGACCATACACTGTAACTAAAGCTAAAAACCACAACCAACCAACAAGTTCTTATAAAGATTTCTTCGTTATCATTTATAAATATGTGTGTGCTATTAATAGCAGACTTCTGTTGGGCTGTGAATATCACTGAGCACATGCCAGGCTCTAATAATAACCTCTCAGATCAGCAACCATTCCAGATAACCTGCTATATAATAACGTCCCTCCCCGAGCATTACACTGAGTTATAAATAGATCTGGATATCAGCATCAGTTCACGTTTTAAAAGTGGGACATGATAAAGAATAAGTACCTGATTGTGTTATGTGAATACTGATGCTCTCAGGACTCAATATATATAAAATATAAATTATAGGAGGTGCACTTCCAGCTTTGTGAATCTGAGATTTCTCACAAGCTTCCCATCATCAGTACGTCGAGTGCAGGTCCTGGTCATGTGTCTTTTTGGATAATGGGTCCAAACTTTTATTTATGCTGTGAAAAAGTATTTGCCCCCACGTGATTTAGCTAAATAATTAATATAAGCTAAAAACAGCTGGATTAAAAATGCAGCTTTTTTGGGGGGAGTACCCAGGTGGCGCAGCGGGATATTCCGGCCTTGCCATCGGTCGGCTGGGCGCCATCTAGCGGGCATAATTGGCAGTGCCTGCAGCAGACACGATTTTGCTAGTGCGGTATGACCGTACTATGTAGGTGGGGTCTTCAAACGCTGTGTAAGGACCCTGATTGGCAGATAGAGAGGCACCTGTGCAGGGTGCATGGGTGAAAAAGGGTTCCTCTAAGGGCTGCATCGGGTCGGAGGAGGCGTGAGCAGCAGTATTACCCACCTCGACTGCAATCAGGAATCCCCCAGCAGCGAAAGACAAATTGACTCCACTAAATTGGAAGAAATTGGGAGAAAATGCATCAATAAAATAGAAAAAAGAAACATATGCACATATGTGTTATAAATAATGTAGTGTAAAAGTTTCTAATAATGCCTTTACTATCATTATAAACCCATACCTTTGAATGTGAATTGATGGCATCTACTACAGTATGTGCACCACATTTACTAAAGTAAAGTAAGGGTGGGAGGCCGTGCGGGGGCTAACATCACTTCCAAAACCTACTAATCTGAATAATAACAGAACTATTTTAAAACTGCAAAAAGTTTTGCTGAGCCTAGGAATATGCGCTAAAAATATTATGCTCGCTGCAAAAGAAGCCAAGCAGTCATAAGACGGGTCAAACAGTATCTATATCCATTGTGCCAACACAACAAACGGTGTGTGACCTCGCATATCCTGAGGAGATCAGGCAGATTAGTGTACAGCACAGCAGCTTTAAGGCTCACGCAACACTTGAACAGAAGCCAAGAGGAGATTTACCTTCTCCTTACATGAGGTAAGATGGCACCTTGATGAGAATTTTGGAAAATGCTTTGTGTTCAACCTAATGTATCAGTCCTGCAGCTGTATTCATTATTATCTCTTCAGTTCTCAGAATATCTATACAGTCAGAAAATAATAAATGTCCCCTTTAAGATACAACATGGGTCCATAACAACCCCATTATATACTAAAAGCATGAGAGGGGTTAAGATCTGGAGAGAGAGGTTGACAATAACGTTAATATATTTTAATTATACACTGATCAACCATAACATTAAAACCACCTCCTTGTTTCTACACTCAGTCCATCTTATCAGCTCCACTTACCATACAGAAGCACTTTGTAGTTCTACAATTACTGACTGTAGTCCAGCTGTTTCTCTGCATGCTTTGTTAGCCCCATTTCATGCTGTTCTTCAATGGTCAGGACCACCACAGAGCAGGTATTATTTAGGTGGTGGATCATTCTCAGCACTGCAGTGACACTGACATGGTGGTGGTGTGTTAGTGTGTGTTGTGCTGGTATGAGTGGATCAGACACGGCAGTGCTGCTGGAGTTTTTAAACACCTCACTGTCACTGCTGGACTGAGAATAGTCCACCAACCAAAAATATCCAGCCAACAGCGCCCCGTGGGCAGCGTCCTGTGACCACTGATGAAGGTCTAGAAGATGACCAACTCAAACAGCAGCAATAGATGAGCAATCGTTTCTGAATCTACATCTACAGGGTGGACCAACTAGGTAGGAGTGTCTAATAGAGTGGACAGTAAGTGGACACGGTATTTAAAAACTCCAGCAGCGCTGCTGTGTCTTATCCACTCATACAGCACAACACACACTAACACACCACCACCATGTCAGTGTCACTGCAGTGCTGAGAATGATCCACCACCCAAATAATACCTGCTCTGTGGTGGTCCTAGGAGAGTCCTGACCATTGAAGAACAGCATGAAAGGGGGGTAACAAAGTATGTAGAGAAACAGGTGGACTACAGTCAGTAATTGTAGAACTACAAAGTACTTCTATATGGTAAGTGGAGCTAATAACATGGACAGTGAGTGTAGAAACAAGGAGGTGGTTTTAATGTTATGGCTGTGTTCAGTGGTATGCAAACTCCACACAGAAAGGAGCCGGACCGTTCTACCTGGGAATCAAACCCAGGACCTTAAGGTGACAGCGCTACCCACTAAGCCACCGTGCCGCCCCCACAGTCTATTAAAAGCTAAATAAGAGGCAGTTCCTATGGACTGAGATAGATAACCCATCTAAAGTT
The DNA here is from genome assembly GCF_030014385.1 of Trichomycterus rosablanca. Classification (NCBI taxonomy): domain Eukaryota; kingdom Metazoa; phylum Chordata; class Actinopteri; order Siluriformes; family Trichomycteridae; genus Trichomycterus; species Trichomycterus rosablanca. The sequence continues at coordinate 3,595,452 of NC_086004.1, forward strand.
CAGCGCACCGGGCCTTTATCTGTCAAAACGGACGCCACAAAATCAAGCCATGACCCTAAATTTCAGGTTGCTGTTTATGGGAACATTTGGTCTGATGAAGTTGAAAGATTGAAAGTGAAAATAAATTGTGCTGCATCAGAGATTCTTGTATTTCAATCCTCAAGAGAAGCTGCCCTTTAAACCTGTTTGCATAAGAATATTCAGCCAAACAAAACCTAAACCTGGTCATCTGAGCTGGGCTAAAATGATGATCGTGTGTTTTTAATGGAAAAAAAGCCAAATTTCCAGTAAGGGGTCCATCACAGGAATGTCAAAACACCATCATGTTTGCCAGTTTATGCTCACACAGGCATCCAGGCCATTAAACTAGCATTGACAATAAAGCAGCATGAAGACTATTACCAAGCCGTCGAGTGTCTCTGTTCGTGGCTTAAGACTGTTGATGATCTGGAATAAAGAACACTCTGCGTGAGGGCAGGCACCCTGGGTCAAACACCATCTGCTGAACCTCAGGCTTCTCCTCCTCCATAAATATTCTGTTATTGTTCAGCTCATGATCAAAACTACGTCCTCCAAGGAGGCAGCAGCGTGAACCCGGACTCCTCGAGCGATGGGGACAGTGTCCCTGTCACCACCGTGAACCAGGAAATACCAGCAGCTGTAAGTTATTAAAGGTGACAGGAGCGGCACAAATCGCTGATGCTGAGTGGAGGATGTTCCTCTCTTGCTCAACATCCTTCTCAGTGGTTGTATAAGGGGACATGCTTAGGGGGCAGAGTTCAGAAAGGTCTCAGTATCTGCCACAAATACTTTACAGAAAGCGTTTAACATGAGATACAGAATTTAAATGGTATGTTTATCAGGGTCATTTGGATGCTGAGAGGCAACTTTTTCTTTCCTATTCGAGGATAACAGAACCATGACCCTGACCACTTGTATGATTAATAATATTTATTATTGTTGATAGTTTACCATGTAATTTGTTCTATTTAAACTTTATAAAGAGTCATTTTGCAAAAGATAACCAATGAACATGAGTTGCTTAGGCCATCCACCCTTAAATACGGCCAATTGTTTCTGTAGAGTACCACTGAGACTCGAACCCAGCTAACATATAATCAAATATGTTTTAATTAATTTTTTTAACCTTTCCAATTTCATCCTCTTTATATAATTGAGTTAAATCTCTGCAAGAAGTTTTATACAAGATGGTGTGTTGGTGGCATGTTTAAAGACATATTTCTGTGTTTAGTTTGTACGTCAGTCAACATAACATGCATAACATGAAGTGAATTAACCAATAAGGCAAATCCAATATTATATAATCCAGCATTTAAGTTCAGTATCACCCACAATACCATTTTTAATATCAGATCAGGACATCCTTAATTTCCACCACACATTTCCACAACTTTGTCAAGGCTGTCAGTGTACATGTTCCCTTACTCTGGACTCCGGGTCCAAACCAAGAAAGGCCCAGGATGTGCTGCAGCAGCTCTTATCTAGTCCATAAAGGAAACTTGAATCCTTTTTTATGCTTTTGTGTGAAAGTGCTGGAGCTGGAGAGCTGGAAACTATCTCAGCTTTTCAATGGGCGCAAGGTACACAGTAACACCCTGGACGGGGCTGCAGTCCATCGCTGGGCATACACACACACACACACACACACACACACATTCACCTATAGGGCAATTCAGTGTCACCAGTTAACTTAACTGCATGTTTTTGGACTGTGGGAGGAAACCGGAGCTCCCGGAGGAAACCCATGCAGACACAGGGAGAACATGCTAACTCCGCACAGAAAGGACCCGGACCGCCCCACCCGGGGATCGAACCCAGGACCTTCTTGCTGTGAGGTGACAGTGCTACCCACTGACCCACCGTGCCACCAAAAGTATTATATTATTATATAAATGTGTTTATTTACTTATTCATACTGTTTAGGGTCGTGGTTAGTCCAGCGCTACAGAGAGCAGGACAGGAAGATGCCCTGGACTGGGCGCTGATCCAATGTGACTAGATTAGGAAAAAATGCAAAAAAAAAAAACCTTGATAAACCCTGTCCCAACTCTTTTGGAATGTGTTGCAGCTACATTATTTGGAATAAGTGTATATTTACAAAAACAAAAAAAGCTGATGAGCTTGAATAGTAAATACATTATCTAAAATTTAAACCATTGTTTTTAACTACACTTTTTTCCATTTTTGGAATTAGTTTTGTATTTATTTTTTAAAATGTATATTTTTAATGATAATTAATGAAACATATACAAATGCTAACGTCTTTCCCAATGAATCCACGTCAGTAAAGCACTAAATTAAAAAATCACAGCGTATCTTAAACCTCTCTGTCCCATCAGTTGGTACATTGTGTAATTAGATTAAGGACAGGATGAAAAATGAATCTGGGGGGCGAAAGGAGGGAGACTGGGTTCCTCCACGCAGACATCTTTACAAACGGAAAGTTTCGATTTGGAGTGGATAAAGGGCCCATTGTGGCTGTTCCATCTTGCTCAGAAGAATAGGTCATGATTTGCACCTCCATCGCTCCTCCTTATCCTCTTCCTGTAGAAAAGCTCCCGGGATCAGGCCCGTCTCCATGACAACTGCTTCTTATAGCACCGTCGGGAGAAGCAGTCAATAGATGCTAAAAAAGAAGTAAACAGCTCGATTCCGGCCTGTTAGGACACTTTTTTTTTCCTACTCATTTTTGTACCGAGGTGTGACATGTGTGTGTCTTCAAAAGCACTGTGTCTGACGGGTAGAAATGAGACAGAGCCGCACCTGCTGCATCTCAGCGGGGTCACAATGAGAAATCTAATTTAGAAATTCATTCAGCACATTGTGTTTCCTTCACATTATTTCTGGCTTCAGCATCAACACCTGGGACAAAAAATACAGACGTTAGATGAATTACTAAATAAAATAATTATACTGCAGTGATGAACAGGACTGGTCTTTGTTTTTTTAGAAGGACAATAAGCTGGAACATCTTTAATTATTAAGTGTGGATGGCTGAAAGAAACACGGCTATACAGCTACAAAAGGTCTAAAGGTGAATCGGGGTGGTCCACCCTTCATTACTGGTGCACCAGGTGGAGCCCCGTACCTGCAAGGATCAAAGTAATGAACCCCATTGCAGAATTTGTAATCAAGGTAGAACAATACTGTAAGTAAAGAGCTACAAAAGAAAGGACTAAAATACAAAATAATAACTAAAATAATTAATGGCCAAACAAAAATAACTGAAAACAAAAAAAGCAAATCAAAAACTGCAGCCTGAAGTGTAGAGAAGATATAACAGACAAACAAGCGTTTGCATTCTTCACTTGAAACATCCAGACAAATAGTGTTCATGGTGGGGGAGGGCGAGGGGCGAAGAGAAACACCCCTTAAACAGGCTGCAAAACATTCTGTGACTAAATGGAAGTGGTTTAAGAAAATAGAATCAGGTTTTGATTCCAAACCAAGTTGAAATTTGTGTCCAGTGGATTAAACTGCTGCATTAAACATCAATTTTGGCTTTTTTTTCCAGTTGTGCCTGATCCTGCCTTTTTTCTTATACAGATATTCTTTATCTTCAACATTTTGCAAATAAAAACCAAACTTGCAGTTGATTTTTTATTTCCGTCAATATTGTTCAATCATATTGTTGGTAAAACATGCAAATGTTAACCTTAGATATAGAATATAAAGCATCTATATACAGTATATACACTGATCAACCATGACATTAAAACCACCTCCTTGTTTCTACACTCACTTTCCATTTTATCAGCTCCACTTACCATATAGCAGCACTTTGTAGTTCTACAATTACTGACTGTAGTCCATCTGTTGCTCTGCATACTGTTTTAGCCTGCTTTCACCCTGTTCTTCAGTGGTCAGAACCCCCACAGGACCACCACAGAGCAGGTATTATTTAGGTGGTGGATCATTCTCAGCACTGCAGTGACACTGACATGGTGGTGGTGTGTTAGTGTGTGTTGTGCTGGTATGAGTGGATCAGACACAGCAACGCTGCTGGAGTTTTTAAATACCGTGTCCACTCACAGTCCACTCTATTAGACACTCCTACCTAGTTGGTCCACCTTGTAGATGTAAAGTCAGAGACGATCGCTCATTTATTGCTGCTGTTTGAGTCGGTCATCTTCTAGACCTTCATCAGTGGTCACAGGACACTGCCCATGGGGCACTGTTGGCTGGATAGTTTCGGTTGGTGGACTATTCTCAGTCCAGCAGTGACCGTGAGGTGTTTAAAAACTCCAGCAGCACTGCTGTGTCTGATCCACTCATACCAGCACAACACACACTAACACACCACCACCATGTCAGTGTCACTGCAGTGCTGAGAATGATCCCCCACCTAAATAATACCTGCTCTGTGGGGGTCCTGTGAGGGTCCTGACCATTGAAGAACAGCATGAAAGGGGGCTAACAAAGCATGCAGAGAAACAGATGGACTACAGTCAGTAATTGTAGAACTACAAAATGCTTCTATATGGTAAGTGGAGCTGATTAAATGGACAGTGAGTGTAAAAACAAGAATATGGTTTTAATGTTATGGCTGATTGGTGTATATATACTGTATATAGAGAGCATTTTTAAAGCACAGACGTATTTTATAGGACACATATGACTTTCATTTGACACTGCTAAATATTAATTTACATTTACTGCACTTTAATCCAAAGCAGCTTACAATTGTGGTTGTTACAATGCAATTAATAGTTAAGAACATTGCTTAGGGTTCAACAGTGAGAGCATAGAGATGGTCCAGTCCATAACCACTAAGCCAACACCATAACATCATTCAACCTGGGCATTGAGTTGGCATCTAAGATCTTGTTGTTGTTTTTAAATACGTTTATACTAGTTGTTGCTGATAACTGACCAGTATGCGTTGTGTTACGTAAACCAACTTGAAACAGTTTTTTTCAGCAAAAAAGAGTTTCATCTGGAATTGAAAGAAACTCGTAGGCCAAAGATTACTTACATTTTTAGCCCAGAAAACAACCAAACCTCTACAACAAAGCCTCCCCTTTGTTTTATAATGTCTGGAACAGTTTAACCTGTTTCCATATAAATATTTTTCATTCCACTTCCACAAAGTTACTTTTTTAACGACTTCTTCCTGTTTTGTTCATTAAGTCTCCTTAAGCTTCCTGTAATATCTGAATTCAGAAACGAAGTGAAAGCATAAAGTTTTGCTCAAAATCCAAATGAGAAATCCCTCTACTTCAGCCGACATCACGGTTAGGTTAGATCCGAATACCACTGTTTATATAATAAATATTTATTAGGATAAAAAATATCATTTTCACACAGACAGGAACAAAACAAACATTATATACAAGCACTAAATTACACAAGAGTCAGATTTATATATTTTTATCAAACCTTACCTCATCATCAGTGCTATAAGCTTAATGGGTGTTGCATCTCTAAAATGAAGCCAAATGCAATAGAATTGTAACACAATGTTGGACCTCAGTTTGACAATTTGGACAGAAAATATAACACACAACATATTATATACTGTACATACACCTGCAAAAGAGTAACTAAAATATATATACAGCAAAATAATATATACACCAACATGTTAACATGCTATATACATTCATACCCGGCTCAGATCATGTAATACTACTGATCAGAACAACACACTGACTGCACACAACAGTCTGACTCATCTGAGTGCAGGTCAGTTCAGTAAAGTCCAGTTTAGTTAATCAGAATCTCGTTCATTCACCAGATTCTACTTTAGCAGAGCTAATTTAGTTTAAGGGAGTCAGAAACAGTAAAAAACAGGTTCAGAAATAAAGTTGAATTTGGAATCAGGAATCAATTCACATTTCTAATTAGTCTAATTTAGTTTAGATAAAGGTTTAGGAGTCTGATTCTGCTCAGCAGAGTCTGATGTATTCACATATATTTCTCTTATACAGTGGAATCTGATTCTGCTAGACAGGTACTACAAAAGTTCAACATGCTTATTTAATTCATTATTAACTTTGTGCACTTGGGTACCCCAGCAGCCAGTTTTGCTAGTCCACAAGAGCTAAGATCCAAGTTTGAATCTCAGCAGTGCTATCAGCCCACCAGACGTCAACACACAGACATGATTGGATATGTTTGGGGGGAAGTGGGGGGATGGTCAAAGCCCTAAATGGATTGGCACCCTGTCCAGTGTATTCATGCCTTTGCGTCCGGTGTTTCCGGACCTGCCGCGACTCCTTGACCTTGATAAAAATGAAAAAAGTGAGAAAGAAAATTCAGTGTTTGTAAGTTCAGTCGGCGCTGATTCAGTTCAGTGAAGCCTTTTTCAGTTTAATCAAGTCTGACTGCTTCACTTCATGGGAGTAATTACACCTGATACAGGTCACTAGTGTTGCACTTAGTTCAGGGGAGTCAGATTCCGTTCAGTTCAGTTACACATTGATTCAGTGCAGGAGACTCAACGCTTTCAGTTCAGTAGAGGCTGATTGACTCCAGGTTGGTTTACACAGTCTGCGCAGGTCTCGGTTTGCTTTCGGTCAGGTCGTAGGAGCCCTTCCTCATCGCCCTCCTCAGATACTCCAGCATGCCAACTACTGAGGCTAGAACTCCGAGACCGATGGCAGGAATTACGAAGTAGGTGGAACTTGGGAAAGGACTGGAGTGTGTCTCTACAGTTCAATGAACAAGAAGATATCATACTATTAGGTTTATAAATAGTATTTTTACAACATATTGCACAGATACTCATAATGAAACCAGATTGTTCAGCCTTCTTAAGGCTGTTGGCTGATTTTGTTGGAGGTTGTGAGAATGTTGGCATATCACAACAATTAATAACTCAGTCGAACGAAACCAAACTTACTAATAAGGGTTAATAAAAATAAGATCTTGTAAAAAGTAGCACACTTTCACCAAATATTACCAGTCAAAAATAAAAATAATCTGCATTTGATTGATTGATTGGTTGATTGATTACTTAATTGATCCCCGAAGGGAAATTGCAGTGTTACAGCAGCAATTCACAAAACATATTATGTGTGCAATTGTATGCTGTGCAGATACCTACACAAAAAGTTTGAACCAGCATATATATAATGTGTTATTCAAGCTGATGTGTGGGTACATATTTGCATACTTGTTTGTGTCTGTGTGTGAACAGGCTTTTATGTATCGTCAATTTAAATATTACACATATACTGGCCAGATATCATCCAGTTCTAATACTAAAAACTACTAAAATACTATTCTAATACAAAGACAACGTATTTCTACTCACCCATGACATGAATTCTGAAGACCTCAGTCTCGTAGCCCAGGGAGTTGGTAACATTAACCTGGTATAGACCCGTGTCGTTAGGAGTGAGGTTGATCAGTAGGAAGGTACCATCAGGTGAGTAGATGTCCACATCACTGTCCAGCTTCCTCAGCATGATGGCAGGCGGTGGGAAGCTTACAGAATGGCAGCAGATCGTGATGTTCTGACCCTCTTGCACATGAGCTGATGGGTAAATGCTAACAGTGGTGTTCCTGGGAGGTGCTGCAGGAGAGATATAAGATGTGGTAAACGATCTGGTACACACAGGTATACTTTTGGTTAAGAAAATGAAGCAGTGTGATAGATAAATGGATATTTTATTGATCCCTTGCAGGACATTTCTTTGTTACAGCAGCTCACATCAGACAAACAGCTTGTTGCTTACATACAACATCCACTGACAAGTATAAAACACAAGCTAAGCTAAAAAAACACAGGAAAATCGATATATGTGTAAACATTAGAAGTTGTGTAGGAACTTTTAATGTTAGGATTTTAAATCTTGCTTTAGTCTGGTCTGGAAATCAGAGGTTCCATTTACATAAAAAAATATTCCAAAGGCTCTGAGTGGACAAGGTGCACAAAAGAACTTCAGGGAACAAAAATACCCATTGTTGTGTATATGTGTGTTTGTGTACGTGACACAGCCTGTCAGATGAACTCTCGACAGCTTTGATAATAGCTGACATGTTATGTTTTATGGATTAGCATACACTAGTCTTCCAAATCTAGATTTCAGGACACTACCACACTCACAGCCTGACAACATGGTGAAGGTTAAGTGGAGTTATATCCTTCTTACCCTGCACAGTTAGCTGGACACTATCCTTCTGATGTCCATATTCATTGGCAGCTTCACATACATAGGTGCCAGAGTCTGACAGCTTTGCAGAGGGAATGGTAAAGGAGATTTGAGACTCTGCACCAGACACCAGCTCTGTCTTTTCTCCATCCAGCACCCTGCTTAAGATCACTTGTCCTGTTGGAAAACTGTCAGTCAGGCAGGAGATGCTCATCGGTTCCCCTTCCTTCTGCTCCTGAGGGGTTACAATAATCACGGTTTGTCTGGGGGCATCTGTAAAAACAAAACAAAACAGACATGTACAGTCGAACAGTATTACAGTGTTGCTTTGAGGAAAGATATGCTGGTCCATAAAGTGGTAAACTCAGGTAGGTGTTTTACACCTTAGATGAATCTACAGCTATGTTTCTCAAACTGTTTTCTTCAACTGGGCCACGACAGACATAGTCTTTGACAAATTTGTTGCGGAGAACCTCCAGTGACCCTGATCTTAACCCCTTCAAGCACCTTTTGAATTGTTACTTCCTTTGCAGGCTAGTCCATGACATTTTTGGCATTTAGTATACAGTCTGAGCAGTTGAGGGTTAAGGACCATGCTCAAAGGCCCAACAGCAGCAACCTGGCAGTGGTGAGGCTTGAATCAGCAACCTTCTCACCTTCTGATTACCATCAGTACCTTAACTGCCTACAATGAGTGTCTGGGCTCTTTTGACTAAATAGGAACACATTTCTACACACTACAAAACCAAAAATGGCTGTTGTGGCTGCAAAGGGGGAAGAGTTCACATTTCAAATAACACCTGTCTAAATCCCATGACCAGGCATCCACATGCTTTTGGATAATTGGTGTAGCTGTATCTTCAGATAATACACTTTTATTGCTTAATTACTTCCCCATTTTGTCCAAAAGAATACCAGATTGATTCTAAATTCACTCACAGAGAGCTGCAATAGGTAGGGTTGTAGGTGATAGAAGGGTTGGCACACATTTTAGGTAATTAGATCCTTAAGACCGCATTTACATTGTTAGGACTGTGATTAAACATAATTATACACGTTCAGTACTTTACACATTGTGGTGATATAATGATGGTGCAAAAACACCAAAATGACTTACAGTGCACAGTCAGAGTAGTAGATGCTTTCTTTTCCATCAATACACCATCCATTTCCAGTGAGACCTTACAGGTGATTGTCTTATTTTGGATCCTGCTGTCCAGTTGATAGCTCCGAGTCGAGCTTATGACTTCCAGTTCGTTTGAGAAGGAGCCGCGGACCGACTGTAGCTCCGTCTCCCCATCCAGCCACTGTATATGGAAACGGTCTGCTGGGTACACTTCACTAACAGCGCAGGTCAGGTTGGTCACTTTTCCGTCCAGATAAGGTCCAGAACTCTCTATGGTGGGCTCTGAAGGGAAGGCTGATGAAGACAATGAGAAACATTGATTAACAATGATAAATGAGTCCTAAGTCTGGTTTATGCTTTAACAGAAGTGCTTCAAAGAGACAGCTGAACAAATAGTCTAGTGCAGTTTACTCATCAAAGGAGGAGGAAGTGGTTAATTCAGCCTGTAGTTTTAGTGTATTATCAAAACAAAGCTGGCTTACTTTAATAGAGAGAATTTAGTGTTAAAATCTCAGGGTCTAAACTAAATTAATTGAACACTGACTCAGCTAAACCCAGTCTGTTGAGTTGATAAAAAAGCCTGTTGAGTTGATATAAATGTAAATTTATATTGTTAGCTGACTGATTTGGCCTTGTATGTTGCACAGATTTTTGTTGTTTGTTACCCTATATCCTCGTTATACACCAATCAGGCATAACATTATGACCACCTTCTTAATATTGTGTTGGTCCCCCTTTTGCTGCCAAAACAGCCCTGACCTGTCGAGGCATGGAGTCTGACACCTTTCTATCAGAACCAGCATTAACTTCTTCACCAATTTGAGCTACAGTAGCTCATCTGTTGGATTGGACCATACGGGCCAGCCTTCGCACCCCACGTGCATCAATGAGCCTTGGCTGCCCATGACCCTGTCGCCGGTTTACCACTGCTCCTTCCTTGGAACTCATTTGATAGATACTGACCACTGCAGACTGGGAACACCCCACAAGAGCTGCAGCTTTGCAGATCCTCTGACCCGGTCGTCTAGCCATCACAATCTGGCCCTCGTTAAACTCGCTCAGATCCTCACGCTCGTCCATTTTTCCTGCTTCTAACATCAACTTTGAGGATAAAATGTTCACTCGCTGTGTAATATATCCCCCCCCCCACAGGTGCCGTGATGAAGAGATAATCAGTTTTATTCACTTCACCTGTCAGTGCTCATAATGTTATGCCTGCTCGGTGTATGCCTTTATATTATAACAGGGGTGGATTAAACTACCACCCACCCCTTGAGGAGCTTACCCGATTGCACAAAGGCTTTGGGAGTCCATTTGGCAGAAAGAAGGTGTTATGCTTGTGTAACAATAGCTGAGAAAATACAGAATATTTAAAAGAAGTTTTAATGACCTCAACGTCCAAGTGTTGAAGTACTAGAGCTCATAACTACTCCCATTACAATAACCTTGGAAAGGCTTTTATCATCCCTGCTTCTCTTTCCTCCTCCTCATTCAGAAGAAGCATCAGTTAATGGTTCTTATCAGTCATGAGTAAACTGCTTTCAAAATGTATCGTATACTTTACTGTCTTGGATGAGTCTTGGATTACATAATGTTCCTCTCAGTTTGGTTTATCTACTCCCTGTGTTTGATTTCAGGCATTGTGCAAGAAGATACGACGGGGAAAAGACGATTCCCAGAAGTTTCTTGTAAATTTTTCTTGACAATATGTGACATTCTGGATAATTAATAATTTGTTTAAACAACTTAAGGCCAAATACTGAAGTACTGAAATGTTGTTGTGTTTTCAAAGCTTACAGCTGTAAAGACTTACAACTATGCATCTAAAAATGAAGTCCATGAATGCATACGAAGCAGAAAAGATGCAATTTCAGCTCTCAATCTTCACTGTCCTTAGTGTTATTAAGAAAAAAGGCAAAACATTGACGACCAACCACTCTGGAATGGAAGTCAATATATGTTTGCTAAAAAGACAAAGCAAAATCCTTCTATGACAGGAAAGTTTGGCTGACACTGTCGTGGTGGTGTGTGCTAGTGACATATCAGTTAACTTAATTATTATTTATTTATTTTTTATATTTAATTTATGCATTTTCTTCCAATTTCTTCCAATTTAGTGTAGTCAATTTGTCTTCCACTGCTAAAGGATCCCTGATTGCGGTCGATGTGAGTTTATTGCTGCTCATGTTTTCTTCGACCGGCGCACAGCCCTTAGCGGAACCCTTTTCACCTATGCACTCTGCCCAAGTGCCTCTCTATCTGCTAATCAGGGTCCTTACACAGCGTTTGAAGACCCCACCCACATAGTCCGGCATACTGCACTAGCAGAAACGTGTCTGCTGCAGGCACCAGGAATTATGCCCGCTAGATGGCGCCCAGTCGAACGGTGGCAACGCTGAACTCCTCGGTTCGAAACTCAGCTTTGCCACCGGTCAGCTGGGTACCATCTACTGGGCATAATTGCCGGTGCCTGCAGCAGACACGGTGCTGGTGTGCTAGCGGAATATCCTGCTGCGCCACCTGGGCCAGTTCACTTAATTATGACTGAAGATAATTCTATATAAGTTTGGGAATTGAGCTTTAATGGCAATTGCTTTGTACATTTTTAAACACAAGCCTTAATTCAAATTTTACATTAAATAATACAAGTAAACATTAAGCATGAACAAATAAACAAAACATTCCAGACATGGAATAAAAGTTACTTCATTTTTAAAGTGAAGAAATGTGTTTAAATTAGACTGCAATGTTAGAACTGTACTAAATAAATGATACTCACATAAAACCTTCAGCTCTGCACGCTTGGACTTTATCACAGATCCACATTTAACCTCACAGATGAAAGCTTGGTCATCGTCCAGCTCCACAGTCCACGGTCCAAGCTGAGATACAGTTGTCTGATTACTGTCCCATGTGTGTGATGGTAAATGTTTAACCTCTGACCAAATCATCTGAGGGTGAGGACAGCCTGAAGCCTGGCAGAAGAGAGTCATTGAGAAACCTCGCGTCACTGGGATCACACTTCCATTGGGCTGAATGGAAACCTCCAGAGGATGAGCTGTGAGGGGTAATGCAACAAAAGTGTAAATCAAAAACATTCACAATAATTCATTAACAGTAAAGTGGTTAAAAGTTACACCAGCTGATGAGTAAAACAGACCTACAGTACCTTAAATTTTAATCATAAAAATCAGCTGCACAGTGTGTATACACTGATCAGGCATAACATTATGACCACTTTCTAATACTTATACGCAACAAACTGTGCTGCACTGTGTATTCTGACACCTTTCTATCAGAACCAGCATTAACTTCACAGCAATTTGAGCTACGGCAGGTCGTCTGTTGGATCGGACCACACGGGCCAGCCTTCGCTCCCCACGTGCATCAACGAGCCTACCGTTCTATTCCGTGGACCACTTTTGATAGATACTGACCACTGCAGACCGGGAACACCCCACAAGAGCTGAAGTTTTGGAGATGCTCTGACCCGGTCGTCTAGCCATCACAATTCGGCCCTCAAATTCACTCAAATCCTCACGCTCGCCCATTTTTCCTGCTTCTAACATCAACTTTGAGGATAAAATGTTCACTTGCTGCCTAATAAGAGATATTAGCGATGAGAGAGATAATCAGTGTTATTCACCTCACCTGTCAGTGGTCAGAATGCCTAGTCGGTGCCTAGTCGGTGTAATCACTGGCTGTCATGTGCTTTGTTTTAGATATGAGAAGCCAATCACATAACTGCTGCAAATGCAGTGTTAATGGGCAGATCAACAGCATAGAAAGCCAACTTTATACACACAAAGATGTCAAACATGGGCTTTTATTAACAGGGTAGACAGAAATGCCATCTCACCTGTTCTAAAAACAGTGCCTAGAAATAGCAAAAAGCTCAGAAAATACAGTGCTACCAAGAGATTGGTTGTATCCCCAATCCCTGCCATCTAGCTAAAGTCAAAATTTAGATTTAATAACAGAAATCAACCTTATTTGTTGAACATTAAATGTATCTAAAGGCTACGTCATTGTTGGTGATCAAATTTACAACAATTAATCACAAGCATTAGTGAACGCTTTCTGATGGGATGATTTTAACACATGAAATAGCAAAATGCTGATGGTACGATTAAAACTAATATCAAGCCTAAAAGGTTTGTACTAAACGACTCACTTTCTACATTAACGTGAATGCTGGTATTCTGACTCCCGTACTCATTAATGGCTTCACACACATACAGGCCGGAGTCACCGACTCTGGCATGGTGGTGAATTACAGAGACTTCAGGTCCAAGTTCAGATACCAGCTCTGTCTGGTTCCCATCCAGCACTTTGCTCAGGACCAGACGGCTCTTCGGATTGCTGTCACTCACACAGAGGATCGTTATCAACTCATTTTCCTTTGGCTTGGAGGGAGAAACAGAGATCACTGTGTTCACAGGAGGACCTGCAATGAAGCAGCAAACCGGTTATAAATATCATGTATTTTAGATATTTTATTAAAGATATAAAAGAACAAATAAAGTCGATTTTGTATCTTTTGTTTGGCGCAGCTACTTTAAGGTGAATTTGTGGTGGCAAAAATTAAGTTTTACATTACTTGTTAAAGTAACAGCAATTCTACAACATTAAATTCAACTTTACTTAAACAAGTACATGATTGTTAAATTAGACATGGTACAGTGGCACAGCAGGTATATATTAATGCTGCACAGCTCCAGGAGCTCCTCTGAGGACTTGTTCGCTTTGTCAAGACATGGATTTTCTATGGACACTGTGGATTGTGGACACTGGTTTTCTGCCACCTTCCAGTCAATCACCGGTAGTTGGACTGGGTATATCCAGCTACATATAAATTTGGCAAAAAATGGACAAAAAAAGGTAGTCTTGGCACTGCACAGCTCCAGGAGCCCAAGTTTGATCATGACCTTCAACTGCTCTGAGGACTTTGGTTCGCTTTGTCTGGATTCTTGGACGCTGGTTTTCTGCCACCATTTAGTGCACCACCAGTAGGTGGACTGGGTATGTCCAACTACATAGAAATTGGCCAAAATGTGAAGAATTGGGAAATGGGTGATTGTGTGGTAAATGTAACCAGAGGCTCCCAAATGGATGTCGATGTCACCATCATGTGTCATGATCATGGAGTAAATAAAGTCTATAATAATTTTTGTTTGACGAGTTGACGAGCCATAAAAGCAAAACTGAAGATGCAGGAGAGAAACGCATGTGTCATTTCTCTTTTCCACTCTTTATTACTCATAAATAATAAACCAAAACTAACCCTGAACAGTAACGTTGACACTGACCATCTCTCTTCCCAGTTTGTTGCTGGCCTCACATTCATACCTCCCAGAATCAGACAAAGTCACGTCAGACAGAGAAAGAGTTTCAGTCTCTCCCACTACGACCGAGCGCCCAGCAGGACCGATGAACCTCCATGTAAACACAGGCTTCGGATTTCCATCCGCCTCACATCTCAGTGAGAGACTGGAGCCGACCGCAACCGATCTGGGTTCTGATACTCGTACATTGTGAGGTGCAGCTGAGAGAAACACAACAGGGAACGTTAGCATGATGCTACATAAACATTACAGTCAACCTGAAATAAAACAGCTGATTCTGGTTAGATCTGATTATACAAATGTGGGTCAAATTAGTTATCAAATCATTTAAAACAGAGACTTTCAGACTAACATAATCAGTCATAATTCCTAAATAATAATTAGGTTAGTCTGATGTGCTTTATTCGCATAATGTTATTAGGATTAGTGCAATTAGAGGGATTATTAACTGGCCCAAAAATAAACTGTAGTAATGAAGTGAATAAAATGTTGTTTAGCTTTAGTTTGCCAGCTTGCTAGCTGTGGCTTTGTTAGCAGTGTACATTAACACTACAGTTACTAGATTGTATTTTTAGAATGTTTACCTGCTGTTAATCATACACTTATACAGCTACAAGGTGGAGCAACTAGGTAGAAGTGTCTAATAGAGTGGACAGTAAGTGGACACAGTATTTAAAAACTCCAGCAGCGCTGCTGAGTCTGATTCACTCATACCAGCACAACACACACTAACACACCACCACCATGTCAGTGTCACTGCAGTGCTGAGAATGATCCACCACCTAAATAATACCTGCTCTGTAGTGTTCCTGTGGGGGGCCTGACCATTGAAGAACAGGGTGAAAGCAGGCCAATAAGGTATATAGAGAAACAGATTGACTACAGTCAGTAATTGTAGAACTACAAAGTGCTTCTATATGGTAAGTGGAGCTGATAACATGGACAGTGAGTGTAGAAACAATGAGGTGGTTTTAATGTTATGGCTTTTTATTAGTCCCATTTGTATCTACATGTGACAAAATTTGTCAAAGTTAATAGAGGTTTGTCAGTTTGCTGTTAAAATGGTGAGAGGACATGACAGCAACTTCAATAAACTATTTATTATGGTATTTTTAATTAGAATGAATATATAGATGTGTTCCTAGTTTTGGGGGAGTGTGATCAGTTGATATAATTTACAATTCCATGTAAGATCTTCTCCGTGTCGACCGCAGCACTGTTGAGAACGTACCGAGTAAAACCATGGACACGTTGGTCTCCCTGCTGCTCTTTTCTGATGCTAATCCGCTGAGCGCGAGTGAGGCTCGGCACGTAATCTGCTGCCCGTCGTCGTCACTTTGTGGTGTGAATGTATAATCGGACTGAATGGACTCCATGTCAGGTTTTCCCTCTTTTGTTTCAACCACCTTATCTCCCCGCAGCCAATTCACTTCCATGTACTCTGCCGGATAGATGTCAGAAACCTTGCAGGTCAAAGTATTCTCCTGTCCTGGTACCAGCTGG
Organism: Trichomycterus rosablanca; assembly: GCF_030014385.1. NCBI lineage: Eukaryota > Metazoa > Chordata > Actinopteri > Siluriformes > Trichomycteridae > Trichomycterus > Trichomycterus rosablanca. The sequence goes on from NC_086004.1 coordinate 3,611,546, forward strand.
TCGTGTCCTGTGATAACTGGGTCCTTTGGAAAAGCTGAAAGTGACAACAGGTCAGACAAACACAAAATGATTTCAGATGAATAAATAAACTATAATATTGTTTACTGAGTGACTGAGTAAATAAAGATGAACTTACAGTACACTCTGACTGCTACAGAAGCTTGTGTGGCCACATCCTTGCATTTTGCCATGCACTTGATTATGTTTTCATGTTTTTTGGCCACGCTGGAGAAGACCAGAGTAGATTTTGTGGGGTAAAAGTGAGCTTCACCATAGTGGGGTTTGTCCATCAGTGCCCCCCATGAGAACTTAATCTCCTCGGAGCAATGATCCATTTGGCACGTCAGCTCCCCCCTGTCCCCTATCTGAAAGAGAGCTTTCTTCGGACTAAGCTCCAGTTTGATGGATGAAGCTGCATGATGAAAAAGTCAGAATCAGAATTAAGATCTTGATCAGAATCACAATTACTGTCTGTAAACTCTGCTCCTCGATTTTACATTCTCAGCTAAGAGTAGAACAGTTTATTACAGAACAGTTTACTTATCTCTGATGAGGAAACCACTTGTTAAACACAGCACTAAAAATGGATTTGTATTAGAATCAAACTCCCTACAGAAATGCAGATTATATACTGTATATATACAGTATATATATATATATATATATATATTTATTGTTTATGCATTTTAGCGCATCCAATTGCCCGATTGCATCATGCTTCCTCTCCACCAATGCCGATCCCTGCTCAGATTGAAGAGAACGAAGCTAACCCACGCCCCCTCCGACATGTGGGCAGCAGCCGTATGCATCTTATCACCTACACTTGACGAGTGCATATGTGGATCAGCACTGTGTACAGCACCATCAATCAGCCAGCAGAGTCGGAATTGCAGATATGAGAGAGACCCTATCCGGCTTTTAATATCCCACCCCTATCTGAACAACAGGTCAATCGTTCAAGGCAAGGCAGAGCTGAGATTCAATACAATGTATTCGAGATCCCAGCTCTGGTGTTCAGTGTGTGTTTTACCGCTGCGCCACCTAAGTGGCTAGAAATGCAGATTTGAATCAGGATCAGAATTAGAACTGGGATTAAAATCAGACTGAGGATCATAACAATCTAGATTAGAATCAATGGATGAACCAGCATCAGTAACAGAGCCATTCTGATTAGAATCACAATCAACTTTAGTCCACAAATGTACATTGTCGACCAACAGCAAAACTGCTTTTCTACACTGATTTCTAATGAAAACGGTTTAAATTAAAATGAGGAGCAGAATCTGGATTAAAAACTCAATACAAATCAGAACTGTAATCTGTAATGTATCACCATGTTTATCCTTGTCCTGGTCTATTCTGACTACACACAAACACCCATTCACCTATAGGGCAATATCTCCAATTAACCTGACTGCATGTTTTTAGCCTGTGAAAGAAAACCGGAGCTGCCGGAGGAAACCCACGCAGACACAGGGAGAACATGCAAACTCTGCACAGAAAGGACCCGGACCGCCCCACCTGGGGATCAAACCCAGGACCTTCTTGCTGTGAGGTGGCAGTGCTACCCACCGAGCCACCGTGCCGCCCTCCTATCAACCAGCTATAATTAATCAGTTCTACCTACTGACTTAACCCTTGTGTCCTGTTGACATTAATATTGACTTGACTGCCTTCTTCTTTGGGTTCACAGAGACCCCAGTGTTGTGTGGATTAAATACAATTACATTGAGTTCAAAATTAACCAAATTAATTAACCAAAATAACCAGAAAGAAAGAGGTGGGGGATTGTTAAGGGTTGTAAGTGTGTGTGTGTGTGTGTGTGTGTGTAAGAGAGAGAGAGAGAGAGTCAGCTGTACCCTCAATGCCATTCTAAAAACATATAAAAATACTTTGCCTTTAATCATGTATTTCCAGCTCTGCCATCTCTGAGACCCCACACAGAAGTGTATACATTCATATATAAAATATAGTTTATCTGCAGTTTCTATTAAATTAGGAATAGTCATGAAGCATCAGGCTGATTGAAAAAGGGCCCAGGATATTTTGTGAGCTGTTAAAGAGACTCTGGGGTCTCAGGGACCCCAAAGAAAACATAACACAAAACATGTTAAGCTCAACACAAAGAAAGGATCTACAGGATTGTTGGAAATACGTATCCAAGTAACCACAGAAGGGACAGTAAACTCACACACACAGTAATAGTAATAGTGAAAGAAAATTCAGCTTCATTCAGTGGTCATTAAGAACAACTAAATAAAGATATTCCTGGCTCTTACACTCTTGAGAACATGTTGATGGACTGTGTACTGTGTCTGATAACATGCAGCCTGCTGATATAAACGTCACTCACTTGTCATGTGGTTTACTTTCTAATAGCTAATCACTCAGATCTGAGAGCGAATCTCAGCAGTGCTATCAGCTGGCCTGACAGCTACACAGGCGTAACTGGTTATGTCTAAGGAAAGAGGGATGGCACCGTGACCCTTACCAAATTGAAATAACAATAGGAATATATTTATGCTTAACAAAATCAACTAAAAAAAAAAAAAAAAAAAAAATATATATATATATATATATTAATATATGACCTTTATTCTCTTAAAGCTACTTCACCTGTTGCCTGATATTTAACACATTAAATATAAATACATTAGAATAAATGTTTAGCTTCCCTTCAGGACTTGACAGTTGCACCATTTGTAACATCCTCTATACCAGTCTTTCTAAATTATATTCTTGAATTAATGAATTAATGAATGAATGAATATTGAAAGCATAAACATCACTTACCTGCTGTGTGACAGGAGAACAGAGGCAGAAGAACAGTCAGAACAAATCTGAGCTCAGGAACCATGTTGAATTTCTGTAAATCCACGAACAGATCTGATGCTCAATAATTAAATAGAGTCTCTGAGTCAGTAAGTACAAAGGTTCATCTTAGTCTGAGGGGCTTTATATCAGGGACTGGGGCTGTATTTGGGTCAGAGGAGGGAGTAACACACCCCCTTTCAAACACTTAAAAATTCCTGCATAAAATTCCCCTAGTAGGGGGTAGGGGCCTGTAATCGAAGCAATCTGGAATTTATTATTACCCACTTTATACTTGTTCATGAACCCTTACTGAGCTCAAATAATATTAGTAATATTTACATTTCTGACTAAAGTGTGTAATTTAAATAAAAAATCGTAACTAAAATAAAAGCAGATTGTTGGTGGACATTCAACAAAATCAGCCAAACTAAAACTACCAGCAACCTAAATAACACTCTGCTGTATTCATGTAATTAATAAGGAAAATCCCAATCTAGCAACAGTGAGTATTTAATGCTGGGTGGAGACACACACACACGCACACACACGCACACACACACACACTGCTCCCTCTGCTGTTCCAAATGATTTACACGTCCAAACTCCACCAAAAATGGGACAGTTTGTTATTTTCAGTTTGCTAATCCACTCTAGAAAATAGCAGATTAACCATCATACAGAAGAAAATCCCTTCTGTTCAGATGTGTATCATGTGGAGTGTTTATTACAGGACAGACGAGGTTTCCTCTGTAACTTTCACTTTTGCACAAATGTAGGACTGGATGGAAATTCACGTGGCAGGAAGGGAGAAATAATAGTGAGATAAAGAGGGACATTTCTGCTTGTGTTATTAGAGATGATGAGATTAGAGTTTCTTTGCAACGGCCTCGATTCTTGTACCACCATCACAAACCCACAATTAATGACATTCTTATAACCAGTGATTCATTTTGAGGTGAAAGCACAGGAACATTAGAATGAACTATTACTAACATCTGTTCAATATTACACTCATTAGGTGAGCACATATAGACAAAAAACCATGAAATAATAACACTACATTCAAATACAACTGATTGTCAATTAACAAATAGCATCTACGAAACAGTTCAGACATTTAGCTCATCAGTATGTAACATTTTAAAGCAACTAACAGAGTTTAGTTGCTAAACCAGCCACCAGCTCAATCAGAAGGCTGGCTCAAGGTTCACTCAGACAAACCGTGTATTATAGTGATTGCTAAAGTGTGCTACAAGTGCTCATAATGGTACGTGAACATCACCCCCCCACACACACACATATACACACACATACACACAGATGGTACACTAGGTGACCTTGAAAAATTGGCTGCATCCAGCTAAATAAAATAAGCAGCCATTTACGTAGAATCCAAGAAAACAACGTCAGTGGTAAGAGATTGGAATGTTCCAAGTGAAAAAATGGCTTAAAGAAGAAAGCAGAACATTAAAAAAGCATTATGATGATTCTCTGATGTTATATTTCTGTAAATGAATAAAATAAATTATGAACCAGCAAGTTACAATACTTTGGGTATGTCATGGGGAGCCTACATGACCGAAATTAAAGAGCAGTGTTATGATAGGACTTGTGGATGGACTCAGAAGACAAAAAAGACCAAGAATTAACAACATCACAATGTACATTTCATTATCATGAACTAGTCTGATACAAGCCTGATACCATACTAGACAGAGGGCACTGGAGACCCACTTGTGCAGCCAACCATCACAAAGCAATGAGTGCTAGTATAAAGACGTTAGCTTTATAACATCACCAACCATTATTAAGTAATCTACTGTATACTGTAAGTACTGTAATTGTATTATTGTTATTAGTGGTAGTGAATTTCACTGTATTATAATCCAACTAACGTTTTAATATCTGTGTAAATTATTCCCTAAATCTGATCATAAGGAATGTTCACATTTCTATTCTATTTCTATTAAAATGAGTTTAAGTTGAATAAAAATAAAAAGTATCATGTCATAAATGTAATCAGGCAGAACTCCAGTGTTAGTGGGTGATAATTAAGGTTTATATAATGTCATAACACGCTGCTCATGATGCTAAACAAGCTTGTTCTTCTACCTGAAATGAACAATCCTCACTCCACCCACAGGCTGCTGTTTATACCGTATTCAGCGTGGTATGACATATCTGTGGAAGGATTGTTTGTGGTACTTGGTCTGAAATGTTGGAGGAGCATTGTCGTCAGGATGGTGAAAACAAAGAAGGTACAAGAAATCAATCACAAATGATTATCGACCATTAAATCAGATAAACACTGATGTACTGACAGGATACTGAAGGAACAAGAACAGACAATAGATTTGATAACCAGGTTTCAGTGCCAATACTGTGTGGGGGGGGATTCATTTCTCACCAGTTGCATTTGTTAATGCAGATTTGCATACTGATGATTTTCCACTACAGTGCTGGCTTTAAATCAGCCTTTTAAAGTCTGGCATCATTCAAGCTGGAGCTCAATTTTTCAAGTCAATTTTATTTGTATAGCGCTTTTTACAATGGACATCGTCTCAAAGCAACTTTGCCCACTCTAGCAGCGGAAGACAAAATTATGCATAAAAAAAACAATCTAGCAGGAGCAGCATTGTTGGCACGTCAGTCTCGACAACCTCAGGTGGATGAACAGGTTTCGGTCAGAACCACCTCAAAGTATTAAAGTCAATTATTTTCAGTTTTCCAGCAGCTTTTAAACCACAACAGATCTGGTTTTTGGTGGTTCTAGGGTTGCATCTTATATTCTGACCACCTACAATACTTCCCACCTAGCATAAGATGATGTGATGTTTATAAAGACAACCAAGAACCAGAAACATGTTTGAAAATTTATTCAAATGTGTTGATACAAATGCAGATTTACTGAAAGCAGCAGCATGTAAACAGTTTAGCAAAAATCCTCACGATTAAAACTCTTACAAAACGTACACAGTGCTTACAAAACAACATTCTAACCACCGAGTGGTTCTCTGTGTGTTCCACACGAGAGCTGTTGATAAAAGCCATGCATCTGGCACAAATACGAGCGAGGCGCCCTTTGACCCTGTGCAAGGTGAGAAGTGAACGACTCAGCAGTCCTGCACAGACCGATGGTCAAATCTAACTCTCAAATCCTGGACTGATTACATTACGATTTCAGTTTCTACAGAATCTTCTTCAGCTTCTTACAGTGTTTTAGTACTAAAACCTACAACAGCCTGTCGGTGGAATGTAGAGTTTTGATAAAAAGGCACATTTGGTCAAATCTGACCAGAGAAAGGCCGGATTGAGAGTCGCCTCCTCGCTGCTGCAACAGCGATGCCTACTGTCTGGTCAAGGTGCCGGCATGGGTGTCATGCATGCGGTTGAGGTTCTGAGTACACTGAGGATTTGGGTTGTAAAAATTAAAAGGAAAAAGGGAAATAAATGTATAATAAATAAATATCAAGTATCATGATACAATACTTTGTTGTCACTTATATTATTACGTTATTAAATTAAATTACATACACAATGCACTTTAAATAAATCTAAAAATAAACACGTCTGCACCACTTTACACATTCATATCGAAAGCAGTTTAAAAACAGCACAGAATATTTTAGAGAAATTTAAAAGAAAAAAAGAGCAATAAATAAGATAAATAAGGACACCAGAAACACAGAGGCCCTCGACACCCTCGTTCTGTTGCACAAGTGTGTTTCAAACACCCACACGTCTCAGAAACGTGCACGATGTAGTCAGAGAGCATTTTTGGTAGGAATCAGTGATGCTGATCAGCGGTGTAACTAGAACTTTAAAGAACATTAAAATCCACAACCCACCAAAACAAAATGTCATTTAGTTGCATAGAAACCATTCAGATTTTTTTTAAAGCGCGGAGGAGGCTGAAGGATCAAACCTAGTTTCACAGAACCCACACTACTGTACTGCACCCATACGACAAACATTTACATTTACATTGTCAGCATCTAGCGGACGCTTTTATGCAAAGTGACTTACAGTACTGTGACAGTACACAGTCTAAGCAATTGAGGGTTAAGGGCCTTGCTCAAGGGCCCAACAGCAGCAACCTGGCAGTGGTGGGGTTTGAACCTGCAACCTTCTAATTACTAGTCCAGTACCCTAACCACTAGGCTACAACGTCCCTAGTGCCAAACAATACCACTTTTAAAAGTGTATGTGTGTGTGTGTGTCTGCCCTGTGACCTGTCCATGGTGTTTCCTTTACTTTTCCATTAATTTACCCATTAATTCCTTTAAACCCCCTTGATTAACCTCTTCATCCTGATCAGGACTGTCTGTGATTGTCCATCCTGGAAACACTGTGCACACCGCACAAACACACCCAGAACACTGAGCTGTCCAATTAAAGGGCATCACAGACTCACTTACATTTACACTTTCAGCATTTAGCAGACGCTTTTATCCAAAGCGACTTACACAATGAGCAGAACACGATGAGCAATTGAGGGTTAAGGGCCTTGCTCAGGGACCCAACAGTGGCAACTTGGTGGTGGCGGGGCTTGAACTTGGTGGTGGGGAAGCTTGAACCGGCAACCTTCTGTTTACCATTACCTTAACCACTGAGCTATCACTGCCCCCTGCATCCTGATTGGTGGGTCCAGGGCCCATATGAAAAAATGAGAGTGCAACCTGGATTGGGTGCAAAGCCATAACAGGTCATCACACACTCACGGACACATTCATGTTTAGTCATTTTGCTCCCATCCTGAGGTGAAGGCAGGAATACACCCTGAACAGGTACTTTTACATGTATGCTATTATCTAAAGCAACTTACAGTTATGACCAAATACTATCTATGTAAGGTAGTAATAGCTCAGCAGTTATAATATCGAACAAGTAGTCAGTAGTTCAAGCTTTGCCATTGTTGGGCCCTTAAGCAAGGCCCTTAGCCCTCAATTGTTCAGACTGTATACTGTCTTAGTACTGTAAGTCGCTTTGGATAAAAGGCGCCTGCCAAATGCCTCAAATATAAACTGCACAAGTAGTCAATAGTTCAAGCTTCACCACTGCCACGTTGCCACTGTTGGGCCCTTGAGCAAGGCCCTACAATCAACTCCCTGGAATGTATAGGTCTGGATAAAAGCATCCGCTAAATTCCATAATGTAAATCCATTGCAAAGCATCACTCATTCATTTACACCTACACACCCTGCACTCACACATTTGTCTACATGATCCGATTAGGGTCTTTTAGGGTAGCAGCTTTGGATTCTGGGGACTCATTGCAAGGCAGGAAGACACCATTGACAGGGATCTGATCCACTGCATGGCTTTGCCTATATTTACACCTAAGTGTCAGCCAATCCACGTATTAGCATGTTTTTGGGATGTGTGTGGAAACGCAGAGGAGACCAGGATCAAAACCAAGTTCCTGGAGCCATGCAGCACCAACAATACCAACAGCAGATTAACAAGCACACGTTCACTACAGTCAGATGTGATTCCAAACTCGTCAGCTCATGTCGGCGGATAAAAACGCTCTTCTGCTGTTCTGTCGTGGAAAAACGTGCGCCACGGTGCTGACGGTGATGGGCTCGGCTGCCACGGCCGTTCCGCGCCAGAAGTCCCTCCTCAGCACGGACCTGAAGGCCTTCCTGAACTCCTCGTTCTTCCACGTGTAGAGGAACGGGTCGGACACGAAGACGGTGCAGAACAGGAGCCAGGCGCACGTCCGCAGCGCCGCCGGAACGCGCGCAAAGAGCCCAACAGCGAGCGTCCAGAGCACGGGCTCGGTGGTCAGCACGGCCACCATGCACACGGCCAGCACATGCACCCCGAGCCGCTTGTCCTTCCTGGGGAACGTGTAGGGCAGGTTGTTGACGAGCTGGAAGTGCAGCACGCTGACTCGCTTGGCGCTGATCTGCACACGCCGGAAGATTTTAAAGTAGCAGTAGGAAATCACGCCCGTCTGGGCGACAATAATGAGGCACAGAGTGCCCGCAGCCCACGAGTCCGTCAGCATCCCGCAGGCGACCTCGGGCCGGCGCGACACAACCAGCCACGGTACCAGACACGCCACCGACAAGAGCCAGGACCCGGCGATCATCCCCTGCGCGCGTTTCTTCTGGTAAAGCGCTTGATACGCAGCAGGGGGCTTCGTGATCAGCACGTACCTGTTCACTGCGATTAGACTGTGGGACAGGAGGGACACTGTGGCCCCCACGAGGAGCAGCGCGTCCCGGGTGCCCGGCAGCACCGGAGAGGTGACCGGCGGCACCGACGCGGCGATGACGGCTTCGTGCGGCATCCAAACCGCGCACACGAGCAGATCAGCCGCGCAGCCGTTCGCTATGAACGCGTTACTCGCCGTGCGCAGCTTCTTGAAGCTCAGAACCAGACCGATGACGAGAAGATTCAACAGGGTTCCGATCGCGCACATGAGCGAGTACAGAGCCGCCAGGGAGATCCGCTCGGCCGGTCCTGAGGCGCACTCCACCGAGCCGTTCTGCATGACCGATCACATCCGAACCAGCCGCGGTGAAGTCGGAGCACGCCGCATCACACCAGTCCTGTGATGAATGAGTGAAAGCGCATCCATCTGGCGCATCTCTCCAGCGAATCCCTCTCCTCACTGGTGCTGATGCTGCAGGCAGCGTTTTGTAGGTGGTCTGTTTTCTCTCTCCATCCTTTATCCACCCTCATTCAATCATGTCCTGATCTTCACTCCATCACCCGTATGTATCTACAGTTCCTCTGTTCTCTCTCAGCACTCCCAGCAGAACCTGCCAGTTCCTCCCGTTCCTCATCACACCACGTTAACGGAACAGTAACCAATCCTGACTGACTCAGCGCACCCAGGTTCATATGAAGACCTCTTAATAAAGAAAACGGGGTATAAATAAAAGCCGCGATATCAGGCGAGATACATCTCAGCTTTCATGTGCCAATTTCTTCGTTTCAGCTGACTTTCCAACCAGGTCAGGGTCGCGGCTGGTCTGTGCGCAAAGTGGGAATTAACTCGAGATATAGCACACAGATCCATTTCACACAACCACTCGTTTTGAGTAGCCAATCGGCATTGATGTTTTTAGAACATAAATGCAAAGGAGAACATACCAAATTCCACACAGACGGTAACCCTTTAATCTTTGTCAGAGTTACAGAGGACCAACTTGCACTTGCGGATTAAATCAATCACGGGTTTAGCTTCCACTACAAAACTGCAGATGGAACATAGAGTATTTTATCATTTTTCATTTTAATTAACCACTTTATCCTGGTCAGGGTCGGGACGGGTCCGATTTTACTGGGAAATAACAAGCGCAAAGCAAAAATACGCTGGACAGTGTGCCAGTCCAGGACAGGTCATCACTAGAAAGAGTCTGTTACAAACCTTGATTTTTAGGAAAACGTTTTGATTGGTTCTTAAACTCATATGTTCCTCTCAAATATCAAGATCATGTGCTTCAACAGTTTGGGGTTATTTTGATTCTTGTTCTTGTTCCTGAATTACTGTGCCCCTGTGGACGATGTGAGATCCATCAAGGCATTATATGGCAAGTTTGGTGTGGAGGATCTCCAGTGATCTGACCTCAGACCAACCAGGCCTTCTTATCCAGTATCAGTACCTGCCTTTACAAAAGCTCTTTTGACTGAATGGGCACAACTTACCACAGACACACTCCAAAATCATGTGGAAAGCCTGAGCAAAAGAGTGGAAGCTGAGAGAACAACTTCTTATTAATGCGATGTCCAACAAGCTCATGTTTAGCCCACATACTTTTGGTCATAGCTGGGTACCACAACATTTACACAATAAAGTTTCTGGTTCTTTAATTTTCATGTTTTTACCACCACGGCAGGTCCGGTTTCAGCGGCATCACTGGGCACAATGCTTTAACGCACCTCAGACAGGATGCCAGTCTATCACTGGGTCTCGGCGACCCCTGGATTTGAAGGGGAAGGAAGGGATTTGAAACCTGGATCAGTGAAAGAGGGTTAAAGTAATTTACTGCCTCGTCACCCGAGCACCGGTAATAAATGATACATTGATCAATTGTGGCAGCAGTAAAAAAGTCAAGCCCCAATAAAAAGGTTCTATAGGAAAAAATTGGTTCCTCTGTGGTATCACTATAAAGAACCTTTACTGTTAAAAATCACAGATAAACAGCATCTGAAGGTGTGAAGAGGAACATCCTCTTCACCAGTTTTAACTATAGCTCCTGCTCCAGCATCTTTGACACCTTGTTTCTCAGATGAAACTGTTCTTGTTCTATTAAAGCTAACTGTTCCCTCGTAATGATAAACCGATGATGGATGAAGAATAAAGAACAGCCCACGTATAAAAGCTTCATGCAGCATCAGCACCACTGAGGAGAAAAAAGTGAGACATAAAACAATAAGAAGGATGAAATGTGCTCAGTTCTCATCCCACCATGCTCACAGTAATGTGTAATCCCATCTAACAGCCACTTATTTGGATGTTTATGCTGTGTGAAGGTACTTGACTGTAGAAAATAATTATTTAGATAAGTATGGTATAATCAGAGCTACTGAAGCATCACTCTAAAGCACTCTCGATCTGCAGAGTACAAGTCGTGCTCTATTAATAGTCTGTGTGGCTTTATCTAAGACTTTTTATAGCTTTTATGACTTGCAGTCATTTTTTTACTGTATAAGTATACAGAACACATGCATGAGAAATTTGGTCCAGCTGATAGTTCATTAGCAGTGACGAAATAGGAATGGGAAGAATGGGTCCAAATACATTCTTTGATTTTGGATTCATCCTCAAACCTTTATAGAGGAGGTTGTAGCTCTGTAGTACATGGCAGCCGTGGGTAGTGACGTCACTTCACACCAAGAAAGGGCTCGGTTCATTTCCTCGACCGGTCAGCATGGGTTCTTCCTGTGTCCATGTGGGTTTTCTCCAGGTGATTCGGTTAAGTCCAGAGACCAGCAGTCAAGTTAACTGGAGCTACTGAAATTGCCCGGTGTGAGTGTGTGTGTGTGAATGTGTGTGCCCTGTGATGGACTGGCAACCTGTCCAGGGTGATAACTGCCTTTTGCCCAATGAATCAGACCCACAGCGACCCTGACCAGGATTAATCAGAGGTAAAACAGACAGATGTACAAATGATGATTCCTTATGTTTAATTGGGCTTCACTGTAAGTTTGTCATGGTTAATTAAATTTACAAACAAATCCATTTATTGTGGATGATTAAAATGAGGTAAAATATGCTAAATTATTGCTAAAGTATTTATTTCATCTAAAAAAATAATTATGAAAAAGTTGCATAATTAAAGAATTAAACTCAAAGAATAAATTAAATTGGCAGAATTTACATAATTCAACAGCAGTTGGGTTGAGTTTAAATCAGACACAGGGGTCAGACAGGGGTGAGACAGGGGTGACATTACAAATATAATATTTGTTAACTTGCAGTCGGGTTAAAAAGGTGATCAGAGGTACAAAAAACAGATCCACTGGCTGTGAACTGCAGGCTGTAACACAAAGCTAATTGCAAAGGTAATTAGCAGCTCAAAGCAGCAGGTGAAGAAACGTGCAGCATCTCTTCGCCCACGACGTCGTACTCGCTGCGAAACGAGCTCAAAGAGATCAAGCTCGAGCCCAGAGCCATTAGAGCACATTTATTCCCATGATCCAGACGGGATGAATAACACGAGCTTTCTGCTGCTCCTCTGCTTTTAAAACATGAATCTGTGCTTATTAATTCTGTACTTATAGACTGAACATTCGGGAAGTATCGTTTCCTTTATAAATCATGATACTAATGTCAGGAAATCTAATGATAAGGAAATCTGAATAAAACATCGAATCTCTTATGCTGTTCTAAAGTAGATCTAGACACACGAGAAACACAGACATGATGCACTCACTCACGTTTAGCAGGTGGACATTTCATTTCATTTCATTTTTATTCAACCACTTTATCCTGGTCAGGGTCACTGCAGGTCCAAGAAACACTGGGAGCAAGGCAAGTCCATCCCATGGCTTCTGGCTGGGTGTCTACACAGACATCACTGGATATATGTACAGTTGTTCAAAATAATAGCAGTGTGTTTAAAAAAAGTGAATAAAGCTCAGAATTCTTATAATAGCTTTTATTTTCATACACACAAATGCATTGACAACACTGCACATTCTTTTCCAAATCAAAACATGAATTAAAATTGATCAAATGTGTTATTACTTTACAGAAAGTGAAGAAAAGGGAATATTAGGCTGTTAAAAGGGAATAAATAGCAGTGCCTGCATTTTTCTTTACAAACTCAAACATTTACTGTTTAAACTGAAAAATGCTTCAATATTTAGCTTTCCTGTAAACCACTAAACTAATAATCAGTTGTATAACCACTGTTTCTGAGAATTGCTTCACATCTGTTTCATGGAGTCAACCAACTTCTGGCACCTGTGAACAGGTATTCCAGCCCAGGACGATTGGACCACATTCCACAATTCCTCTGCATTTCTTTGTTTTGCCTCAGACACAGCATTTTTGATGTCACCCCACAAGTTTTCTATTGGTTTAAGGTCCGGAGATTGGGCTGGCCAGTCCATAACATTAATCTTGTTGGTCTGGAACCAAGATGTTGAACGCTTACTGGTGTGTTTGGGGTCATTGTCTTGTTGAAACATCCATTTCAAGGGCATTTCCTCTTTGGCATGAGGCAACATGACCTCTTCAAGTATTTGGATGTATTCAAACTGATCCATGATCCCTGGTATGCGATAAATAGGCCTGACACCATAGTATGAGAAACATCCCCATATCATGATGCTTGCACCACCATGCTTCACTGTCTTCACAGTGTACTGTGGCTTGAATTCAGTGTTCGGGGGTCGTCTGACAAACTGTCTGCGGCCACTAGACCCAAAAAGAACGATCTTGCTTTCATCAGTCCACAAAATGTTGCGCCATTTCTCTTTAGGCCAGTGAATGTGTTCTTTGGCAAATTGTAACCTCTTCAGCACATGTCGTTTTTGCAACAATGGGACTTTGCGGGGGCTTCTTGCCGATAGCTTGGCTTCACACAGGCGTCTTCTAACTGTCACAGTACTCACAGGTAACTTTAGACCTTCTTTGATCTCCCTGGAGCTGATCATTGGCTGAGTCTTTGCCATTTTGGCTATTCTTCAATCCATCCGAATGGTAGTTTTCCATTTTCTTCCACGTCTTTCTGGTTTTGGTTGCCATTTTAAAGCATTTGAAATTATTTTAGCTGAGCAGCCTATAATTTTCTGCACTTTTTTATGTTTTTCCCTCTCCAATCGACTTTTTAATCAAAGTACGCTGTTCTTCTGAACAATGTCTGGAACGACCCATTTCACTCTGTTTTTTAGAGAGAAATGCACCATAACCAGCATGTACAACATCTGCTGCTTTTATACTTTAATAAGGGCCACCTGTTTGACACCCATTTTTTCACAGAATGAATGACCTCACTAATTGAACTTTACACTGCTATTATTTTAAACACGCCCCTTTTAGTTACTTATTCAATTACACAGAATCAGCAGCATGCATGTCATGATGGTTGGGTCTGTTGGTTTTTTATTACTCTACTACACCTACTAGTAAGTTTTTTGCCATGTATAAATATAATTTCTACCAAAAACAGTGATTGATCTGGTTAGTGATGTTGGACTGCTATTATTTTGAACACAACTGTATGTATATATGAGGGGGAAAGGGAGGCTGTGTCCAGGGTATTCACACCTTGTTCTCAGTGTTTTTATTAGGATCTTAACATCATGTTTTACACACTTTGGTTACATTCATGACAGGACAGGTAGTAAGTGGTTATACAAGATTCATCAGTTCAAATTTTTATATCAAACACAGTCATGGACAATTTTGTATCTCCAGTTCACCTCACTTGAACGTCTTTGTACTGTGGGAGGAAACCGGAGCTCCCGGAGGAAACCCACACAGACACGAGAAGAACAACAGAAAAGACCCGGACCGCCCCACCTGGGAATCGAACCCAGGACCTAACCAGGATAAAGTGGTCAGTAAAAAAATGAAGAAAAAGAACCAGTACTAGTAATAAATGAAGTGTCAGATTGATTTATTGTGTTCCTTCCTGTTAGCAGTACACACAGCGACAGATGTTTTTAATACATATAATCTATATAAGCAATCGTTCCAAAAATATATCCTTTAAATGCAAGAATTGTACAGCCATGAACTGTATATTTCAGAGGTAGAATACTTTACATATCATCCATAGGAATCTTAAATATGTATAAACGGTCGTCTGTAGAAAAGAACTACATTGTCTGGAATGTACAGATCGCTACCGGGTGACATCAGGAACTGACGTCCCTCAAACGAAACGGCAGAGAACAACAAATCTTACATACACACGTCTAAGGCCAGAACATCAGTGAAACATCAGTTACGTTAATACTGCAGGATCTCTGCTCCAGGGTGAAAATAAAACGATGTTAAATGGTGAGTCATTGCGACTGTCCAACAAATGGCAACCGACAGCTAACATTCTATACGAAGAAGAATGAATCAACATTAACGTTTAATAAAGACACTCGTATCAATCAAATGGACCAACCAAGACTGAACATGTGTAAAGCGTAATAAGGCAGACACTGGTCTAAAACGCTGGACTGGTACTGATCTCAGATCATTCATTACTTAGACTCAAAGGCATTACAGAGCTGTTTAATTGTTTATTAGGAATGGTTACATTCATGACAGGAACGGTAGTTACTCATTACACAGGATTCATCAGTACACAAGGTAATATTGAACACAGTCATGGACAATTTAGTATCTCCAATTCACCTCACTAGCACGTCTTTGGACTGTGGGAGGAAACCGGAGCACCTGGAGGAAACCCACACGGACACGGGGAGAACATGCACACAAAACTCCACACAGAAAGGACCTGGACCGCCCCACCTGGGGATCGAACCCAGGACCTTCTTGCTGTGAGGCGACAGTGCTACCCACTTAGCCCCCGTGCCGCCCCATTATAGAGTTGACATATTACACACTGGCATGTTTTGGGTGTTGGAGAGAAAAGAAAGTATGTTCTTAATCCTTTATCTTTGAGTTACACAAGAAATGATCCTAAAAGTGATCGTGTGCAGTGTCGACTGCTGCTCTAATATCATATCAGTATATCAGTACTGACTGTAAGGTGATATGCAAAGCTCAAACAGCTAATCAAAACTGAAACAAACTGAATCAGGACATCCCAACAACAACAGTAGAATTGAACATCTCTTTCCCATCAATCCATTTATAAAAACACATCTCTCATTGCTACACACATCAGCCACATCAAAAATGTCAGAATCACTGAATCACAGTGTGTCTGGTACATTAACAGTCCCTGCTGAGTCTGTAGCTACATGTGCGGCCTGCATCGAGAGTGTAAGAACCCCAGTGTGCTCATTTTATCAGGAATGATCATGTATGTGGGAGTTTAATTCTACAGTAACTGCTGAGTCCCTCTGTAGAACATGTCAGGGCTGGTACTGACTCAGGGGGGTATTGTGTTTCAGGACATTTCCAAATCGAAAATAAGAATAAGTGGGTGCTCAGGTGGTGAGATGGTCTAATACACTAGCACACCACTGCGGAGGCTGTTCTCTCAGCAGAGCCACCGAGCCAGAATTGAGAGGGAAGGGCGAGTGTGGTCTCTCCCCACTGCGATACATGATCTTCGGTACTGGTCCAGGTACAAGGGTTTGTTTGTTTGTTTGTTTATTAGGATTTTAACGTTACATTTCATGACAGAAACGGTAGTCACTCATTACACAAGATTCATCAGTCTTGGGTCAATTCAGTGTCTCCAGTTCACCTCACTTGCACGACTTTGGACTGTGGGAGGACAACGGAGCACCCGAAGGAAACCCACGCGGACACGGGGAGAACATGCAAACTCCACACAGTAAAGACCCAGACTGCCCCACCCGGGGATCGAACCCAGGACCTTCTTGCTGTGAGACGAGAGTGCTACCCACTTAGCCACCGTGCTGCCCACTTGGGGCAGGGTATTGGAGTCACAAGGAGTATAGTGTGACTCTCCGTACACTACATAGCTGTGTGTGGAAACCCAACATTGGTCACTGGGTGTGATGGTCTACAGCTTTCCCTGGCCAGATAGTAAGTAGTGCGAGCAGCAGTAAGGTAACAAATCAATAACTAGAAATGACTAGATTTGGGAAGGGGAGGGCTCATTTTAATTCATATATGTATTTATACATATTTACATATCTTTCAATAATTTTGATGACTAATCAAATCCATTTTATTGTGCTGCTCTATTTAGAGCAATTGTAAAGCATGTAATGAGCAACTGGTTTTTACTTGGTACTTGGTACGCACAGAAAATGATTACTGGTTACTGATCTATTCTAACCTGCTAGCAAACCTCGGAAACTACATTTATGCATAATGTACATCATTAAAATAACATCTTCGCTGTATCGCTCATCGTATCTTCTGCAGTACAATTCAGCCACACAAATCTGAAGTCACTGAACACACAGTTTTAAAAGCTTTAGTCTTACAACACTGTTAAAATCCCACAACGTAGAAAATAAAAGCATCATATATTGCTTGTTCCCTATTTCATGTCTTTTACTGCCTTGATAAAAGGAAACTACAGCTCAAGTCTAGGATGTTCATGGCTAGGATGAATATATTAATATGAGGAAGGTGAAAACGGTGATCACAGTTAAAATACGATTACCAGTGCAGCAGTAAAAGTCCATGGCTTTTTTTATATTTATTTATGCATTTTGTCCCTTTTTCTCCCAATTTAGTGTAGTCAATATATCTTCCACTGCTGGGGATCCCTGATTGCAGTCGAGGTGGGTATATTACTGCTCACACCTCCTCTAACTCGTGCGCAGTCCTAGCAGACCCCTTTTTTTCACCCATGCTTTCTGCACAGGCGCCTCTCTATCTGCTAACCAGGGTCCTTACACAGTGTTAGTCCAGACATCCCGCCCTGCCAATCGTGCCCGCTAGATGAAGCCCAGCCGACCGGTGGCAGAGCCGAGAAGTTCATAATCTCAGCGAGGAGTTCATAATCTCGGTTCGTAATCTCGGCCCTGGTGTGCTAGCGGAATATCCCGCTGCACCACCTGGGTGCCAATCCATGGCTTTTTCGAAGGCACTGAATTCATTAGCCTTTAACTGGGCGAACATATTTCAACCAAAAAGAAAAATACATTGTGATAAGTACTGGATATTACTTAAAGTATTCTGCCACACTGGGAATTATACACATAGGGTGTGTTCGAAAACCTAGTTCTCTCTCTACACAGACAGCATTTTACATCATCCTACGCGCGCTCCTGAGAAGGAGGCTGTTTCGAAATCCTAGATGCCTTAATATGCTCCCTACTGAGGTATCTTAAAATTTCAATGTTATTTTGACTCAAGAACGAGTGAGCATCCGATTGCTGCCTTAGCGGCCGAGGCAATCCCAGCATTCATTGCGGCATTCATTGAGTTATTTACAAATGTAAATAAATTATTATTGATTTTTTTATTGAGTTTAACCGTTTTCGGTACACGGAGGGAGACGTTATTTCACATGCTAGCGGGCTGTGCCACCTCATCCCATTGGTTTGAATGGCATGATGCTAACTGTGTTAGAATAACAGAAAAAATGAAATACTTGTCAGCAAATCAGGACATAAACTGTAAAAAGTCATAAAAATATATATTTTTTTGTACCAAATCCCTTAACTTACTTGGCATTATTGGTTCCTGCCCTTTTGTTTTAAGCCCTTTTCTCGGATGCATTGCCTGTTAGCAAACCTACAGAAGTAAATATCATGATCTGTAATCAAGTATCATGATAACAGATTAGCTACTGTGATATTCTGACAGAGTCGCCATACTGATGAGATTCATGAGCCGTTAATCCAGCCCAGATCTCTCTGTACTGCTTACATTATTCTGCTAAAGGTTAGCATGGTTAATACGCTTGCACCATAAGTATAGTCGCCATACTTTAGGTTTGATGTGATTTTAAAGACTCTGAGGATTATAAAAATAGCATTACCTCAAACCAGAAATGTATCCTGTACACTAGAAACCAACGACACGTTGATCGAGCTCAGGATTTAGAGCCTAGATAAAACAGTGTAGACAAAATAGTACAAAAAAATAATCCTTTTCTAAAAATAACCTCTCTTTAGTACGACTATGTATATTCATCATATAGAGCAGTAAATCGAAAACAGCAACATTAGACGAATACGGCCGGCTGGTTTCCTTCAGGCACCAGTCTGTCCTGTCCCAGCTCAGCTCAGAAATAACACGAGGCCGCTAACAAAGCGTGGATACCATTACAAAGCGCTAACACACCCCCAAACCCAGGCCTCCATCTCCACCTGAGTCTTTATTCACTTCCCTTCGAGTTCCTGCAGCAGGTTAGAGGTCAGCCAGAGAAGAAAGACCGACAGGACACATCAGCATCAGGTTCAGCTCAGAGTCGCCGCTTTAGTACTGAACAAACTCCGACTGAAGGGACTGAAAAACCAGAGGAAGAGAAAACAGAAGCATTAGCACTCTAAACACAGAACATCAGCCATCAGGCCACAGATAAACATCAGTCCGAGGAGCCAGGCTCATTATTCCGGAACAAAAAGATGAGAGCGGGAGTCGACACGGACAGTGAAATTAAATCTGCATCAAACATGCACAGATTACACACAATTACACTCTCTAATGAGAGCGGAACCAACATTTGGTTACAGAACATAAAAGCTGCCCAAAATAGATGTACAACAGGCATAATCGAGAGCCAATTTGCACTTATTGCTGTACGGAGAACGAGGAGAGGAAGCAACCAGCAAGCAGGAAAGAGAATTTAAGAATCGAGGGAAGGACATTAGCGGAAAGGGATGAGGGGAAACTTAAAAAAAAATGTCAGGGGTTGTGGAAAAAGAAAAACCTGACATGTACACACATAAAAACATATATTAGATTTATGTAGATGTGACAGAGCTGTCAATTACACGAGTCCTTTACTGCTGGGATCCAGGGATTAAATCACTATCGGTAATATTAGTCAGTTGGGCATCTACATCCAGACATGATCGACTATCCAGACATGATCCCCTAATGTTAACTGTATGCAACATCAAAACTAAACAAAAATTAACAGCTAAATGAAAATAAAAACTTCTGCAGCCGACAGAATTGGCTATTAAAGTCTGCCGAGTGGGAAAGGACCGGACTTGAAAGTGGATGGGGTCTTCGATGCTATGCAAGGTCCCTGGTTAGTAGTTCCAAGGCGCCTGTACAGAAAGTGGAGAAGCACGGAGATCAGTGCGTAGCTCTCTGCATGTGAATACTGACCTCGTGTGTGTGTGTGTGTGTGTTTGTGTATTAGGATTTTAACGTCATGTTTTACACTTTGGTTACATTCATGACAGGAACGGTAGTTACTCATTACACAAGATTCATCAGTTCACAAGGTTATATCGAACACAGTCATGGACAATTTTGTATCTCCAATTTATCTCACTTGCACGTCTTTGGACTGTGGGAGGAAACCGGAGCACCCGGAAAAAACCCACACAGACATGCGAATCTTGCTGTGAGGAGACAGTGCTACACACCGAGCCACCGTGCTGCCAACCTTGTGTGTGAATTTACCAAATATGTTGGCGAATAAGGAGTCGGTGGACTCTACATCCAGACATCCAGGGCTATATTTATTTTTTCCCTAAATTTAACTGTATGCAATATTAAAACTGAACTAAAATGAACACAACAGAATGTGAACGACTAGATGAACCCCATCCTGATGGCACAAACTTTATTTATAATTTTCGTGACTGTTCCAGTCATCTCGGTTCCTGAAACTGCCCGGATCAGTCCGGGAGACGGTGGAACAAGACTACGCCTGACCTTCCCTCTCTCGAACACGCCAACTGATCAGAAAACAAGCCAGGTGTAACATCAAGAACAATCTGAGGAATAGCAATGCTGATAGCTACTGGAATAATTCCACCAAATCTGGTTGATCAGCCATGACAGGTTGGTCTGATATTTGCTTCTTTCGTTTTGCACTGAAGATGTATCACTGGTTTAGAAATGAGGTACGGAGTTAAATCTGTACTACAATCCTCTCTTACTGACAGCAAGTGAAGATATTAAAATTCCTGCCCGTGTTGGGAGTTTGTTTTTCTTTCCATGTGTGAGTCAGTCATTACAATGAGGCATGACAGGGAGATAAGCTAAACAAGTTATTTTATTGAGAAGCTGCTTAATGATTACTTATGTGCCTGTCATGCTTTTCTAATAAATGCTGTAGATCTGGTTCTTTTATAGCTTCCAATCCACCAATTAAAGCAGGTGTATTATATAACACCAATAACATTAAGCCAAGCCTGGAAATTCTTCAAGTAATTAAAAACAACAATTTAGCTTATCATTTTCTTAATAATCACTTAATAAAGGCATAAAAAAATCTATTATACATATGACAAATCAATCACTGACCAATCAAAAAGGATTCGCACAGGACTCCCCCCCCACTCATTAGACAATGTTTGGGAGTTGGTGCCCTGTTCTCAGTGTTTCTCTGTAAAACTGGACACACATGAGCCAGGTAAAGCACTTGATAACAGTAAAATTACAACATATTTTTATAATTAAAGTATTAATAGAGTGAGAAGTAATGGGCAGCACGGTGGCTTAGTGGGTAGCACTGTCGCCTCACAGAAAGAAGGTCCTGGGTTCGATACCCAGGTGGGGCGGTCCGGGTCCTTTCTGTGTGGAGTTTGCATGTTCTCCCCGTGTCCATGTGGGTCTCCTCCGGGTGATCCGGTTTCCTCCCACAGTCCAAAAACATGCAGCCAGGCTAATTGGAAACACTGAATTGTCCTATAGATACCAGCCGCTAGATGCACAAACCAGTGCATTGTAGTGCCGGTCCCAAGTCCGGATAAAATAGGGAGGGTCGTGTCAGGAAGGGCATCCGGCGTAAAAATTGTGCCAAATCAATGCGGATCATGATCCACCGAGAGCCGACCCCACAGCCGAACGGGACAAAGGCAGAGGAAGAAGAAGAATAGAGTGGGAAGTAACTTTTATTCAGAGATAGCTTGTCCTACAGTTCTACTAAATAGTTAAAATAAATTGACACACTCAGAAATGAAGATTTAGATGATCGAGCTGATCTCAGATTAGCGTGACTAAGCATTAGTACCAACTGTAGTTCAGCTCTTCTGGATCATGCCCTGCTGCTTCCTATTCTGTCTTTTATGACCTACGTTTCCTGTAGTGTGGAAGCATTTGCTGAATGAGCTGCTACCACTTGTTTGCCTTCCGGCATACCAGAGAGCTGCGTTTTCAACGAATACACACGAGTTGTACAGTTTCCTAGTAGTCTAAACTCCACATACACAGGCGAGGTTTACACATACTTCTATACAGATTTACAAACATTATTTGTTTTCTATAACCGATAAGGGAAACGACTGTGTCATAATGATGTGCCGTGTAAATCTGTGGTTCATTCTGTCGAATGCCGGTGCTGGGATGAAACCCAGACTATACTCAACCACAACCAGAACCAGCAGAAAAACTAAATGGAGCAGTCTGATAATTGCAAATGACTCCGGATTCCTTTTTTTGGTCTGGATTTCCCCCCTTTATCTACTAATCTACTAATTTCCAGTTCCCGATTGTGAATCCCCTGCCACTTGCACAACCCCAAATCTGATCAACCAGAGCTGGATCACCACACGCCCCTCCGACACGTGTCCAATCTGATGCTGTCTCCTCTGACACTGTCCAATCTAAGGCTCCAAAAAGAGCCACATCAGATACAGAGCCACACTAAGCTCCATGCGACTCCTCAGACCGGTCCCGGAGATCGCATATCACAGGGGGAGCGGGAAGAGACCCTGTACAACCCTCCCTCCCCCAAACAAGGCCGTTTGTGTTGGTGTGGACACCAGACCAAAGCAGAATTGGTATCGGGGCTTGTTCAGTATGAGAACTATATGACTGAGTTCTGGACTGAACAGTCTTTATTTTATTGTGCCAAAATAACCCCCATGTGCAGCCCCTCTTGTGGTCTTCACAGCCCCAGCACATCTACAGCAGCATGAAAATAGCCATTAGTCATTAGTGTTAGTGCCGGAAGCAGCGTTACAGCCAAACATTGACCCCGCCGCCGGAGAGAAAGAAGCACATTAGCTGTAATTTAGATCTGTTTTTAATGGTTTGTTAAGTAAGCGTGGGATGCCCTTGAAATAAAGCAGATGAGTTAAAAGGTAGAGTGGATTAGAGAGCCGCTTGAAAATTAGTTACAGTGCTGCAATCAATTACGGCCCATTTAACCACGGCAATCAGGTTTCTATTCGATTGCCTTAATAAGCACTAAGCACTCATTAGAGAGCGTATGGGAAATCCAGGCTGAATGAAACTGTCTTTATAATAATCAGAATGACTAGAAAGGAGCCGCCAGACATCATGTGTACACAGATCTACAGTACACGGATCTCTAATATTTAATAAAGAGTTAGGAAAGCATTCAGATAAAAGTAAAACAGTTAGATTTAAGAATTCATAATAGATCTGGTTATAGTTATTATAACTTCTTTATAAATATGAGAATTCTCAAATTGATCTTAGACCCTTCACTGATTTGCTTTTTTCCTCCCAAATTTCGTCCCAATCTAGTCATATCCAGTTACCCAATCGGATTTCGACTCTTGACAGAGGAAAGCTGTTACTACCACCGCTTCTTTTCACCTGCATGAGGCAGGTTCATATGGGGATCAGTATCATGCACGTAGAGTCATGCACCTACCCCTATTATTCCAGCACTGTGTGAAGTAATTCCACAGCCAACCGTACTGGGAAGCTGCAATCAGTGTATAACTAAAAATACCCACGTATCATTATGAAGCACCTTGGAAACTTTTATATCACAATTTCCAAATGGTGCAGTCATTTTAATATTCTTTGTTTGTTTGGTTGATTTTTTTGGCAATAATGTCAATCATACAACAAAAAGTAATCTATACTGACAGTTGCAGACTAAACCATTTCTAGCTCTGCAAACCTCAAACCTCATAAAGGTAGAATACTTAGTAGAATTAAATTGAATGTTTGTTTGGTTTTATATCGCCATAATGTCACATTTGTGATATTCAGGGCAGGAATCAATGTTTTATGCTAGTTTTATTGGTCTTGTATTACATATATGTTTTTTTTTAGTTTTATATTATTGGTGAATTTGATGATTATTTATGTATTATCTTGTGTGAACGTTTATTTTAAAGTATTGAGTATATATAGCAGTCTTTGTCTTTCTCTGTTGTACTTTGGGTGTTCGTTCAGAACGTGTTTTATGGTGATTGGTTATCAAATTGTATGTGCATAAGAAATATATACATAAATTAAATATTGTTCACTTAAAGCACACAATAGACATTCTTAATGTTCATGCACTTCTTTTAATCTTATAAATCTGGTGCCTAGAATTACTTGTGTGAGCTTTATAGGAACTGTTAGAAGGAAAGAATGTTAGTCTGATTAGTCACTGAACCCAGCAGCAGTAGAACTTGAAAGGTTGGACTTGAACAATAAAGACCGGGTTATACCTGCAACCTGTCATCACTCATACATCACTGATATATAAGGAAGTGTGATTCCAGAACAAAAAACTGCTCAGACGTTTTAAGTTCCTCTCTAATTCAGAAGGTGTTTTACCACTGTTTTATCCTGGTCAGGGTCACGGTGGGTCCAGTTTCCTCAGAATCACTGAACAAAGGACAGTAACACACCCCCGAACAGGACACCAATCCATCACGAGACCTCGGCCAACCTTACAGACATGATTGGCTGTCAGTATGTAAACACCTGATCAATCAATAGCACTGCTGGGGATTCAAACCCTGAATCCCAGTGGTATTGGGCTAGCGTAATTTACCAGTGCGCCACCTGAGCACCCTGATATGAACTTACTGACCAAAAAATGAACATTACTGAATACTAGATATTAGTTAAAGCAAGCATAACCCGGTCTAAGAGAGCTGCAGCGTGGGGGAGAAAGTGAAAGATGTGAGTATGTGAGTAAAAATGCTGCTGTTGAGTGTGTGCTGGTGTGCTGATAGATGGAGCTCACTTACTGGAATGGAGCGGCTCAGGTAGCGGGAAGAGGGTCGGTTCAGCCCTGCAGTGACCTGATTCTGACCCGACTCGTCCAGAACAAATCTCTCAGAACTGGAGGCTCCTCCCGGGCTGCTGTGGTTCTGGTTGTGGTAGCGGTTCTTGAACGCCAGGCTCCTGGTGTTGGCGTTCGGCCCATCGGAGGAGTTAAACTGGTCGTTATTGTTGACCTCATACTGGTAGTTGTGGCCACACAGAGCCGAATGGCCGGCAAAAGCCGTGCGGATGGTGGGAGAGGACGGAGATGTGATGGAACATGAGAATGAGTTGGAGGGTGAAGACGGCTTCTCGGTGCTGCTCAGATCTCCAGCAGGGTCGTACAGGTTGCCCAGGGAGGTTGTTAATCTGGAGTTTAGACAGGAGCTAAGGGACGAGGGGAAGAGGGACACAGACACAGAAGGGGGTTGGGGATGGGAGACGGGATGGTGGACTCGATACACACCTGATAACCTAAACAACTACATACACCAGTAGAAAAGACAATAATAAACCAAGACTGAGCACAGATCAGGAGTCCGAGCTCATCTGATCAAACGGTTATTTAAAAGAGCAAGATGTTGTTTTCTGAACTCTTTCTCGGGTTTATGTATCACAGACAATCATTTTAGCTTTCCTGTACTGGGAACAGAAAACCTGTTTATTCAAAACTCACTACAGGAACTTTACAATCTTAAATAAGACCCCACACGATGGTTGATTTGACAGATTCACCCTCACGTTACAATATTTAGCCAATTTCGAAACCCCACACACTTTTATTTATTTATTTTTTATGCATTTTCTCCCGACTTTAGCGCGTCCAACTGCGATTGCATCACTCTTGTTCTCCACCAATGCCGACCCCAACTCTGATTGAGGAGAACGAAGCTAACCCGCACCCCCTCCGACACGTGGGCAGCATCTTATGCATTTTGTCACCTACACTTGACGAGTGCATATGTGGATCGGCACTGTGTACGAAGACACACACCCTGATCAGCGCACTCTTTCCTCGTCTCGGTGCAGGCGCCATCAATCAGCCAGCAGAGATCTTAGCAGAATCAGTTTTGAGAGAGACCATATCCGGCTTAATATCCCACCCCTATACGAACAACAGTTGTTGAAATCGTTGTTCCTGTAACCGCTCAGCCCAGCCGGCAGACAGAGTTGAGACTCGATACGATGTATTCGAGATCCCAGCTCTGGTGTTCCAGCGTGTGTTTTACCACTGCGCCACCTCACAGTTTTAAATTATGCTAACGAATCAGGAAGGGTGACTTCAGATATACAGATCCAGGGCAAACGCGTGAAATGTAAAGTGTTACTT
The DNA here is from genome assembly GCF_030014385.1 of Trichomycterus rosablanca. Taxonomy (NCBI): domain Eukaryota; kingdom Metazoa; phylum Chordata; class Actinopteri; order Siluriformes; family Trichomycteridae; genus Trichomycterus; species Trichomycterus rosablanca. Next base: position 3,637,864 of record NC_086004.1, read on the forward strand.
TAAACACATTTTTTAAAACATAAAAGGCCTTCTTTTAAGGATGCCTGAACTTTCAATAATGGGCTTTTTACAGGGGCTGTAAAACAATTGAGTGTGAAACTACAGAAGGAACACCGACCACACCCAGTTTATAAAGTGGTATTTAAAAGAAAATAATGATAGGAAGAGAGATTAAGGAAGGGAGTGAAAGTGAAAGTAAAGGGAAAGTCCAGGATACTCATAATGAAATAGACGTGTGTACTACACTGGTATGCTGACTGGATGTGAGTCTCCCCACTACATGAAAAGATAAAAGATATTTACTGTCTGAAGCTTGGGATTAGTGTAAGGAGCAGTCACAGAGAGGAAAAACGACCACCAGGGAGCTGAAGGAGAAATGAAAGAGATAGAGAAAAAGGAGAAGTTATATTAAAGCTATGAAGGCAAAAGAGAAAGAAATAAGAGCTGACTAGTGTTTGAGTTCATGGCTGAGCGAGTGAAAATGAAATTAAAACAGGACGACTCGGACTGGCTTGAGAGCCACAAGGAGCTTTTCCATTTCAAAATGAGCCTCTTCAATTTGGCTCAGTTTATTCCTTATTTTATACAGAGTCACTGAGCTGTTTAGGCAGCCAACTAGCGACTTGTTTACAAGAAAAACAGAAACACTACCGGCACTGGAAACAAAATGAACAGGATGACCGGTGGGGCAGGGTAGAGAGCGGAGCGGACCGGGACACTTACCTCTTGAGGTTGGTTGAAGAAGACGAGGTTCGGCTGATTCTCTTGACTGAAGCAGAGGCTGAAGAGGTGGAGGGTTTGAGAGGTGACACTGGGCCTTGGGTGCTGGATGAGGTCAGTCTACGTTGAAAGACAAACAGCAGTCATAAAAACTAGTTCAACCTACACTTGTATGAGTATTTAATGATGATTCATGATGCAACACTCCTTTTTCTAACCGTGCTTGGAACCAGCACTGAGAGCGCACTGACGAGTGCACTTTCCAATAGCTAGTCTGTTCTGACCATCCTCCCCTTGAGGTATTAGCCAATCATGTACATGCATACACCCAACCAACTGATAGTGCCACTAAGATTTAAACCATGGATCCACAGATCTCCACGGTAGTGGGCAAGCACACTTTACTGCTTAGCTATAAATAATATTTATGATTTCTTTAAGGGTCATAGAGGGTCCAGAGTCTGTTCCAAAAACACTAATCACGAGGTATAAACACATTTTGATAACTGAGCCTGTATCAAGCAGAGTAGTAACTCAAACGTTCCACAAAATAACTTTTATTTTTATTAATAAGCTTCCAATTCAGGAAAATACACTGATTGCAGATAATCAAGTTGTTTCTCTGCATTAAACAGACACAGTGATGTCACTGGTCTAGTTATCCATGAATTTTACTTATGAGTGGTTTGGTGGGGAAAATAAAATCCGACATTAAACAGACAGCTCAGACAAAAGGTAACACCGATGTAAAGATGGCTCCATCTACAATGTCAACAGCTCCATCTTGTGGAGAAACTTCTGCCTGCTAAATGAAAAAGGAGTTTGGGACAGTTTGCATTTATAATTAGGCAAATGTGAGGCTGTGTAAGAATAAATAAAATAAACTGTAAATGATTTTCCTATCTGGGAGGCACGGTGGCTCGGTGGGTAGCACTGTCGCCTCACAGCAAGAAGGTCCTGGGTCCGATCCCCAGGTGGCGTGGTCCGGGTCCTTTCTGTGCGGAGTTTGCATGTTCTCCCCGTGTCTGCGTGGGTTTCCTCCGGATGCTCCGGTTTCCTTCCACAGACCAAAAACATGCAGCCAGGCCATTTGGAGACACTGAACTGTCCTATAGGTACCTATGCATAAAACAGTGCATTGTAGTGCCAGGAAGGGCATCCGGCGTAAAAACTGTGCCAAATCAATAATGCGGATCACGATCCGCCGGCGACCCCTAACGGGAGCAGCCCAGGAAATAGAAATGATTTTCCTATCTGTACTAAGCAGAGGAAGAAGTTAAACACCCTCTCCAGACTATGGGCTATGGTATTACACAGAATTTCCTGCTACTGAAAACAGCCAAGTGTTCACCTGCTGAATCAGTTTTAACAGGAGAAGCTATGATGAATACCTGCTGTGAACTTTCATGTCCAGGTCTGCAGAGCAGGAAATCATTTAGAGTAATTTTCTTTCAGTCCTTGAGAGCAGACATAGTTGACTTGTTCATTTTTCTTTTAACCTGCTCTCTAAACATACCACGTAGGATGAATAAGAGCTGGAAGACTTTAATTAAACCACTGCTGTGTAATGGCTTTCAAAATACAAAAGAGCAGTGGTTAAAAACTAAAGTACTCACATTCGACATTAAGCAGACACTATTTATCCAAAACGGTGACTAAATACAATGCAAGCAATAGAAGCAACTGTAGGGCAGTTGTAATCTAGCGGTTAAGGTACTGGACTAGTTATCAGAAGGTTGCTGGTTCAAGCCCCACCACTGCTAGGTTGCCACTGTTGGGACCTTGAGCAAGGCCCTTAACCATTAATTGCTTAGACTGTATACTGTATGTCACTTTGGATAAAAGCATCTGCTAAATACTGAAAATGTAAAACAATTGAAGGACCTTGCTCAGGGGCCCAGCAGTGGTAGGGCTTGAGCCAGTGACCTTCTGGCCAGTGTTCAGTATCTTAACTAGTCCAGTAAAAGCATATATGGCTGTATTCATACTGTATTTGTTCTAATTTAGCATGTATGTGGATTGAGATGATGTTTTGTAGTGATGTGGAACAATAACAGTACCAGTTTATTACAGTGAAGCCTGTTCGTGTTGCTTCTCTTCCCTCCCTGACAAACACATTTGAAGCGACACCAATTCATTGTTTTATTATCGTGTCTCTGGGGCGTTTTTAAACAAATAAATGAAAGTTCTATTTAATTATGTTCTGGAATTTCCCAATAGCACTATGAACAATGATGCTTACGCCTGTTAGATATTGATCAAAGGAAATGTCCTTCATTAAGCCTAAAAGCAAACAGTCTGAAACAGGGATTCTGAACCTGTGAATTCCTATACATTAGTAAAATCTTACTATTTCTAAATATTAATGGACAGAGGTAGCTCAGCGGTTAAGGTACTGCACTAGTAATCAGAAGATTGCTGGTTCAAGCTCCACCACTGCCAGGTTGCCACTGTTTGGCACCTGAGCAAGGCCCTTAACCCTCAATTCCTCAAATTGTATTCAGTCATAATTCAGCTCCACTTACCATATAGAAGCACTTTGTAGTTCTACAATTACTGACTGTAGTCCATCTGTTTCCCTACATACCTTATTGGCCTGCTTTCATGCTGTTCTTCAATGGTCAGGACCCCCACAGAGCAGGTATTATTTAGGTGGTGGATCATTCTCAGCACTGGAGTGACACTGACATGGTGGTGGTGTGTTAGTGTGTGTTGTGTTGGTATGAGTGGATCAGACACAGCAGCGCTGCTGGAGTTTTTAAATACCGTGTCCACTCACTGTCCACTCTATTGGACACTCCTACCTTAACGTATTAAAACTGCAGGACTTTTTGTTGCAGCACAGATAAAATAATAATGAAACCACTAGTCTAAAAAGTAAAACAGGTACACAAGTAACTTGTATGTATTTATTATTCTATGTGCCATGTTTTTTTAAAACAAACTAGCATTAAAATGAGTACAAAATCCCTTCTAATGGCTCCTCGCCGGCAGAGAGGGAGCCAGAAATAGGCACTGGTAATAAGCACAGGGTCAGAGTGTTGCGTTCACTGTGTCCTGTACTCCCACTTGTTTAGCAGTTCTTCACCGTAAAGACTTCTCAATCAAATAAAGAGAAAAGGAGACAGCTAGTGTCTGTGCTCTCTCACTCCATGATCTCCATCCATCAATCAAACCGAACCCGGGCTGAGCACTGAGGGAACTGTACATTTTTTATTAATTGTTTCTCTTCCTTCATTTAAACTCCCACAGTCTCTCTTTCACCAAACTGAAAGCGGTGGGAGGATAATTTCGCGGGAAATAATTTCGAGGATAATAAGAGTGGCCTCTTCTCCCCCCACTCTGTTGGAAATTAATTAAAAGACGAACGCTCGCTCAAAAGAAGCTGTTGAATTTGAATCAAGGTCCAAAGTGCTAAAAAGCCCCGTCCACATAATCACGTGCATCATCAATATCCGAAGGCAATTGTTCTGCTTTCGAAAAGGACGTTCTGAGAGTTTTCAACGCCACAGATCTTGTTTGTACAAGGAGAGCCCTAAGTACCCTGGGCTGCATAATTTTAGCCTGAAGGAGGTAAGAGCCGTGTGTACAAGCACTATTTGTTTTCAGTGCTGTTGAAAATATGAGTCATGAAAATACTGCTAAAGTAAAACCTCTCTGTTACACTCCTCAAATGTTCCAGCTTTTACACATCCTAACCCTCTACACCTGGTTTAACTGATACCTAGTCTGGGTAAGTGATCAGTAGTTTGTAGGTACCATTAATATTTATTTATTAATTAGGATTTTTAACGTCATGTTTTATGCTGGTTACATTCATGACAGGAAGATTCATCATTTCAAGTTTAATGCCAAACAGTCACAGACAAATTTGTATCTCCAATTCACCTCACTTGCACGTCTTTGGACTGTGGGTGGAAACCGGAGCACCCGAAGGAAAGCCACACAGACACGGGGAGAACATGCAAACTCCACACAAAAAGGACCCAGACCACTCCACCTGAGAATCGAACCCAGGACCTTATTGCTGTGAGGCGACAGTGCTACCCACAGAGCCACCGTGCCGCCCGAGTTACCATTAATAATAACAGCACTGTCTAACTGGTGTGCACCTGATATTAGTAACATCACCATCAACCAGGAGGATATTAATCAGGGAAGCTATTAAGAGGCCAGTGGTGACTTTATAGCAGCTATAGGCAATGGGCAAGACAAAAACTCTCATAAGCTTTCATTGAGTTCACAGGAAAAGCCTGTTCTGGAAAAAAAGCTAAACATTTCCAAGATTTTAAAGCCATGTGGCCGGAGGTTTAACGGTCTGATAGGACCAAAATGTGTCTTGTAGACTGAACTTCCAAGTTATGCTTGGCAAGAAGCAATTGAAGCAGACCACATGACACACATGGTATCGATATTTTGTCATGGGAACGTTTCTGTTCGGTGGGAACTGGTCAGTTGAGCAGCACTGAGGCACAACGAATGCTGGCCACATTCCTGCCGTCTAATAGACAGCTGATGATGGGCAGGCTGTTTAGCTTCCTGCGTAACAATGACCCTAAACACACCACACGAAATGAAAAATAAAAAACATGGTGACATAAGGAATGTCCCCGAGTGATAGATAATTGGTTAATGTTCAGGAAAAGCAGGACGCAACTGAACCCAAAGAACGGCCAAACTTTCTCCGGTCTAGGTGTGAAAAGAACACAAAGTTCATACTAAAGTGTGTGTGCGTGCGTGTGTGCGTGTGTGTGTGTTGCACTTTTCAACGACTGCCGGGATATATTCTTGACTCCCAGATCTTACCTGAGCGTGGTGGAGGGTGTCGACCTGGGCTGCCTTCGACCTTTTAAGGCACGCAGTTTGTCTCCTTGAGTCATGCTGAGCCCATTCTCACTGTAGTCACCATTCTGCTAAATGAGTCAGAATTTACAGACATTTCAGGCTATATTATATGGTCTAAAAAAAAAAAAAAATCAATCCCACACAACACACAACTTGACCTGCCAGGACCTACACTGCTGGAAAAAAAAAGACCCTGATGGTAACAGACTCGCATACAAAATGTAATACAAGACCAAATGCAGCTTGTAAATGATCATTTTTTAACAACACCTATGTAGCCCATATGGAAAAGATACCTGATACCTGAAGATCAGTATTTGAAGATAAGTTTTCCTTGCAGAATTCCTCACACTGAATCACACTGGAGAGCTGTTTTTAAAGCATGAATGGCCCTGTTTAAGGTCCTGCCACATCATCTAAATTTAGATTTTGAAACAACAGTCCTAGCAGACCCCTTCTTTACGCCCGTGTTTCTGCACAGACGCCTCTATCTGCTAACCAGTGTCCTTACACAGCGCTTGAAGACCCCACCCACTTAGTCCGGTCATTTTCCCCACCCAGCAGACACGGCTGCCAATTTGTGTCTGCTGCAGGCACTGCCAATTGTGCCCGCTAGATGGCACCCAGCCGACCGGCAGCAGAGCCAAGATTCGAACCGAGGAGTTTAGAATCTCAGCTCTGGTGTATTAGCGGAATATCTAATTCCGCTGTATTCCGCTGTATTCCGCTGTGCCACCTGGGCGCCTCCACATTATAGCTTCAAAGCTGTGATACAGACAACGTTTAGAATCGACAGGGCTGCAGTAATCAAGTCATCAATGTCTAGTCTTATAGAACCCAAAAGTGAATTACATTTGGTTAGTTGGTTAATTGAGTAACTAATAAAGAATCTTTCCCACCAGGCCAGATGGTGATGGATAATGTTTTTAACTCTGTTTTTGTTTTAGTTCTTTGTTTTATTTGTCTTGCATTGATTTTTGTTTAAAGACTAAAACAAGTTAAAGAACAACAGCACGCTGTGTCAGAATCTGCTGAAATTACAGAGCTGTAACTCTTTAAAACTACCAGCCAAAAAAACCCTGCATTCATTCCACCTAGCACTAAATTGACTCCTATTATCGACTGAGCACCAAGAGCCTGTCGGAAAAAAACCATGCAGTGAGAAAGATTTTCACACATGGCTCATCCTGGCATCAAACTTTTACTGACACGTCTTCCACTGAGCAATTACAGACTAGTGTAGTGTTGCATGATTTTTACACTTTCTAAGTGCACAGCTTTCAAAAAACACACACATTCATTTCCTTTATCCTGTTGGGATGATGACAAACTCATTAAGTTGGCATAATGATAAAACTGCCACGAGCTATGAAGCACCAAAACGACAGACATCAGCTGAGAATAGTGATGCTAAGAATCTCTTACAGGAAAGCTGTTGTACCATGATGAAGCTGTTTGACTCTTGTCAACTATAGCAGAGCTTTCTGGGGTTGAAGTTAAAAATCAGACATTGTATAGGCGATTCATTTATAATTCTCATTATAAGACGTGTGTCTGGTCCATCAGACCTGGTGTTATTTTCTTAATCCATGATTAAATGCTTGATAGTTCTAAAATTATAAAATTGGTAAGTCCTGAAGTTCTGAAATTCTAAAAAGATAATGGGCATGACATATAGTTGTAATGAACAGTTTGTGTAGGCTACACCAGCGGTCCCCAACCTTTATTGAACCACGGACTGGTTTCATACAAGATATAATTTCACAAACCGGCAGGGACGAGAGGATTTAGCAATACTGGTCACAAATGATTGAAAATGAGCTTTTTTCCGCTACAACGAGGCACTAATCCCACCTGGGGGTGATACGAGACAATAACACCCTAAATATTTTGAAAATGGAAGCGGTAAAAACCACTTTTCTAGCGATCTCCGATTATTTATTATTTTAGTGCGGCCTCGGTAATAAATGACACACGACCCGGTGGTTGGGGACCACTGGGCTACACAATATTTTTTATTAAATACTGAACACACCAAAAAGGTCACAATAAAATATTAAAACCACTTATGCTCTCTCTACCAATTCAAAGACCCGGACCAGGAACTTCATGCTGTGAAGTGACAGTGCTACCCAGCAAGCCACCGTGCCGTCCAATTTAGGACAGTTAACAAAGTAAATGTTTATATATGTATTTATTTGGGTTTTAACACCATGTTTAACACATTTACGTAATTTAATGGTGTTTACTAAAGTTAAAAAAGTTAAAACATATAATATCTCCCCTGTGTCAGTTCCAAGTAAGTACATACAGACTGTCCCAACTTTTTTTGGAATTATGTTTGTACATGAAAGTTCTCATACAAGTCGTTTGAATAAAACCTTCAGGATTTAACATCATCTCCGGTTGAACTACAGTTTAGGCTGTTTTATTTAAGAAAATCTGCATCAAACCAGAATAGCAGCAGGTCTAGACTAGGCGCTCCACCCTGAGCAGCTCGTTTGTTTGTTTGTGGGTTTAATGCCCCGTTTCTACACTGATTTACCCTGAACAGATAAAACGCTTGAGTAAATCTCACCTCCTCCAGACTGGTGGATTTGAGAAAGCTGCTGCTGATGGTCATGTCGTCCATGCTGGAGATGAGACGAGGCACGCCGCTGTCCTGGTACAGCCGGGATTTCATCTGCTTAGAGCGATACACGTCGCCCTGAGCCCACAGACTGGCCTGCTTCCTACACACAGCAGCACAGAGGCACGGATGTTCAGCTATAAAGTTAAGTGTTGCTTTTGTTTAGTTTATTAACATTTTGAGGTCAAGTTTTACACTTTGGTTCCTTCATGACAGAACAGGTAGTTACAGGTTACACTCGATTTTTCAGTTCAATTTCAAACACGGTCATGTATTCGGATTGTAGAAGGAAACCGGCGCTCCCAGAGGAGCCACACAGACGGGAGCCGGTCTGCTCCACCAGGGAATCAAACTAGGAACTTTCTTGCTTGACAAAACCGCATGTTTTCCCCTGCCCGCAATGAGACACGCCGAACTCTTAAATCATCTTCTGCTAGTGCAGGCATGTCTGCTGGGCCACGGAAGTCGCTAATGTGATGTAATGCTGGAATTTGGCACAGCCAAACGTACCTGTGTATGGGCACCTAGCCAGTCCATAGAAAAGCTAGAATTCAATCTGGGAACTAGTGAATTAGACCGATGCGCCACCTGAGTGCAACTTCATGGTTTCCATTTTTGTGTCCACCTCTGGCTACTTTGCTCATTATTCTTTTTTTTTTTTTTTTTTTTTTATTTAAAAGAAAAACTAGACGACTTAAAAGTCTGAAAGTTGACATAGCAGATGCTTTAACTTACAAAGCAAACAAAATCTCCGGCCAAGCAGTGACCACAATCTCTCGCACTACTAAGTGACCCTAGAAGGAAAGTATGCTAGCAGATAAAACCCAGCGCTATAAGCACATTCCTCCACCGTGGAACACTCCATAATCTTCGTTTCAGCATCCCTGAAGCTACAAAGTCCCTCAGTCTCAGGACCTTCAGGGGTCTGCATGAACTCAACAGTGTCATAACTGCACGGTTCTAAGGGGCTACAGTGCGAGAGACAAGATACAAACACACACTCGGCCAAACAAGGCTGGACAGGGTCCAGGTCTGCATGTATCAGGCATATTGTACAGTCAAAGTGCTGAGACAGGACGGATTCCCACTCGGATCTAAGCAGCAGCATGTGTCCTGCATCTCTTCCTGTCTTCTCCAGGCGAGAGAACTCTCCCACATGCTGACACGAGAGCCGTTCCTGGAACCAGCAGGACTGGAGCCAAAACTCTGCTCTTATCAAAGCAGCACAAGATCACAAAGGAACAAAGCACAGAGGAGTTTTTTCCTCAGCTTTCCAAAAACACCCGCCAGCTTGGGAGTCTGCAGATAGAAATGTGCTCTTGTACTCACTCCTCCAGGAGGTGTTGCTGGGGGCCGATGATCGAGCCAGGCCTGCATGTACGGATCCACGCGATGGTTTCCGCCGCCGTGAACTGGTAGTGCTTCATCAGGTAGCAGCCGATCAGAGTGCCTGTCCTGCCCAAACCAGCTGCAAAACACAGACCATCAATACATCAACACACAAACTGATCAAAGCGACACATCGCACGCCAGGCTTCCATCCAACTACGTTTCTGAAAAATTAGCCAAGCAAACACAAAAAAACTGCCTTTCTGGCAATTAGACTTAAGCACAAATCGTGATTATACGAATCATTATTAGGGGGTAAAAAGACTCTACCTAAAGCACACTGTCTGTATACAACAGTTACACTGATCAGCCATAACATTAAAACCACCTCCTTGTTTCTACACTCACTGTCCATTTTATCAGCTTCACTTACCATATAGAAGCACTTTGTAGTTCTACAATTACTGACTGTAGTCCATCTGTTTCTCTACATACTTTTTTAACCTGCTTTCACCCTGTTCTTCAATGGTCAGGACCCCCACAGAGCAGGTATTATTTAGGTGGTGGATCATTCTCAGCACTGCAGTGACACTGACATGGTGGTGGTGTGTTAGTGTGTGTTGTGCTGGTATGAGTGGATCAGACACAGCAGCGCTACTGGAGTTTTTAAACACCTCACTGTCACTGCTGGACTGAGAATAGTCCACCATCAGCGTCCTGTGACCACTGATGAAGGTCTAGAAGATGAGCGACTCAAACAGCAGCAATAGATGAGCGATCGTCTCTGACTTTACATCTACAAGGTGGACCAACTAGGTAGGAGCGTATAATAGAGTGGGCAGTGAGTGGACACGGTGTCTGATCCACTCATACCAGCACAACACACACTAACACACCACCACCATGTCAGTGTCACTGCAGTACTGAGAATGATCCATCACCTAAATAATACCTGCTCTGTGGTGGCCCTGTAGTGGTCCTGACCATTGAAGAACAGCATGAAAGGGGGCTAACAAAGCATGCAGAGAAACAGATGGACTACAGTCAGTAATTGTAGAACTACAAAGTGCAATAGCACTGCAGCACCTAATGTGTGAAAATAATCCATCACTGACAGGGTATCTGATCAGTGTTGCTTCTATTGAACTTATGAATAGATGGGTAAGCAAGAGACAGGGGTAGTCTAGTGGGTAGAGCTTCAAGCTATCAACCGAAAGGTTGAGAGTTCAAATCCCAGCTCTGCTATTCAGCCACTGTTGGGCCCTTAAGCAAAGTCTTTGACCCTCTCTGCTCCACAAAGGCTGACCCCGCGCCCTGACCAAAACGAGCTGTGCTATGCGAAAAAAGAATGTCGTTGTACTGTACATCTGTATATGTATATATGACACATAAAGGCATTTTATTCTATTAATAATTCTATTCTCAGCAGGTTGTGGTCTGACCGTGCAATGCAACAGACGAGTTAGTAACTATAGCTACCAAGTATTACAGCAGGGGTATCTGATACCCGAGCAGCTCAGATTATTATATAACACACACACACACACACTAACACACACACACAGACAGACAGATATATTTAACCGCCCTCACCATAAAAGCTTTAATGGTGATGTGTATGGAAGTGAAAACATAGAAAATTCCATCCATGTGCACCATTATTCAACCCCCAGCAATACTGTGTAGGGGTTGAATAATTGTGACGTGGCAGTTGAACCCTTGAACACTTAAATCTCTGGTTGGTGTTTATATAAACGCATCACTACTAAAGCAAATGAAGTTAGTTAAAATTGGTGTGGACCCAATAGTTTCATCATATTGTGACCCTGTAGGTCAAACAGAGCAGTAGTAGGTTCACCACGTGCATCAATGAGCCTTGGTCGCCCATGACCCTGTCGCCGGTTTACCACTGTTCCCTCCTTGGAACACTTTTGATAGATATTGACCACTGCAGACCGGGAACACCCCACAAGAGCTGCAGTTTTGGAGATGATCTGACCCAGTCGTCTAGCCATCACAATTTAGTCCTCGTCAAACTCGCTCAGATCCTCACGCTCGCCCATTTTTCCTGCTTCTTACATCAACTTTAGGATAAAATGTTCACTTGCTGCCTAATATATGCCCCCCACTAACAGGTGCCGTGATGAAGAGATAATCAGGGCAGCTGTAGCCTAGTGGTTAAGGTGCTGGTCCAGTAATCAGAAGGTTGCCGGTTCAAACCTCACCACTGCCAGGTTGCTGTTGGGCCCTTGAGCAAGGCCCTTAACCCTCATTTGCTAAGATAGTACACTGTCACAGTACTGTAAGTCGCTTTGGATAAAAGCGTCTGCTAAATGCTGAAAATGTAAATGTAAATAATCAGTTAGTCTGTCAGTGGTTATAATGTTATGCCTGGTCGGTGTATAACAGCATAATACATCAAATACATGAAACGAAAATCATTCTCAAGTCGGTTCTGGTAGTACAGCTGTAGTACAGCTATATTGCTGTAGTACAGCAATATCTGGTAGTACAGCTGTTACCTGTTAATAAAACAGAATAGCTTGAAGTTGGTAAACTGCTCACCGACAGTAAATCGACAGCGCCACCATGTGGCTGCATCATGCAATTTAACAACAAGGTTCGTTTATTTATATGAACTTTCAGATATGACTGTGAGCCCAAGGACAAACGTTCTTACAGTGGCAAATCCAGTTTAAATAAATATAATTTCTTCAGAAAAAAGTGTTATAAAAAATTACAACTATTTACTTTTTTTTATTGTATAAACTTTTTGGTCTTTTTTAAACCACCAGCAGAGACGGTGAGTGTTAGTACGTAGGAACGTTTACCTTTACAGTGAACAGCTACAGCACCATCAGTCTTCTCACAGATATGCAGGAAGCGACGTATGATGGTATCACTGGGCGTGCTGCCGTCCACAAAGAACAGATCGTAGTGGTCGAAGTCGGCATCGGTGAAGCGCTTGGCCTCGTAGATCTTCTTATTGAGGCGGACGACGGTGGTGACGTTGTGTTTGCGGAAATAAGGGAAGTAGGCCTCGGGGGCATGGAGAGGGTAGCCTGCAACAGAGCAGAGAAGTGACCAATCAATCTTCAATTTTCAACCAAAATTTAACTAGCTCACGTTTCATAAAGCTAAAGATCTAGTTCCTCCCATTTCAAGCTATTTAATGTGAATTTTTGATGTGGTTACCACTACTAACCACCATTATAGGCTTAACTGATGTAGAATCTTAGGTTCTGATAACAACAAGATAAATAATTCCAATATATGATCAGAATGTCAGTAAAAGCTACTACAGCAATACAATCATAATTTACAAAAGCATAAAGTACCTATAAAGCAATACCTATCATTAATAAGTGTAGAAAATTATATGCTTTCAAGTTTGTAACAACAGTTTGAAGATGCCCCATTCCTGTTCCAGCATATCTGTGTATATAAAGACATTCTTTTTGTAAAGTTATATTTGTAAAGTTTCCACCTCACTGAGGGTTGATGTCCTTCATGCTGCGACTGCTTTCTTTAAATCCTACTAGATTTTTTAATGGGATTAAAACCTGGAGGCTAAGAAGCCACTCCAGGAGATTTCAGGACTGATTCCTTTACCAAGCTTTGGTTGACTTGGAAGTGTGCTTGGGATCATCGTCTTGCTGGGAGTCCAAATTATTACCCAGGTTCACTTTCACCACAGAAGGCAGAGCATTCCTCTTCTAAATGTTTTGGTATTTCTGTAAATCCAGTCATGATTCACAGTGGTCAGGACTGACGGTTCCATACAATCACCTCCACATCATCACTGACCCAACTCCATGTGGGGTCTTGCCTGTGGGGATAGTGCCAGACAAACCACTGATCCATGTGGCCAAACAGTTCCAGTTTTGATTCAACAATCTATAGTCTAAATTTGGAACTTCTGGACAACACCTGCAATAGTGTGTCTAGGAGTGTTGAGGGTTTTGGAAATCTTATACCCACTGGTCTTTTGGTACAATGAAATGATCTCACAGCTTTTGTGACGGCTCCTTAGTCTTCACAGTGGTTGTAACACGCCTTAAAACACTTGAATCTCTGGCTGGTGTTTATAGGTTATGAGGCTTGTTATTGAGTCCCAATAGTTTACTCATGTTGTAACCCAGATTTAAGTCAAACAGAACAGCAGTAGGTTTAAAGCCGAGCAACTGCTTGCTTCAGTATTTTTCTCCAGTTTTTTTTAATGAAAACTAGTCTTCGACTCTAAATAAAGCTTTTATTAATATTAATGTTTACCACCTATCACTGTAATAACAGCTCCATCTACTGGCACCTTGTGACCCAGAGAAGATAAATCCAGTTTGTTCAGCATTGCACATTAACCAAACAATGTCACAGCTTATAATTAGTTCTCATAGATACCATAGACACACAGTCACCACAAACACATACAGAACACAGAAGCAGGTGGAGCTGTAACTATAGAGCTGCGTTTATACAAAAAAAAAAACATCTGTAGCTTACCATTTTCTACTTTACTCTTCGGGTGTGGTCCGCTGAAGGCCAGGAACTTTCCCGGGAGGATCCAGTTAAAATCTCCGTTCTCTACACGCTACAGAGAAATGATGGAGAGAGAGAGTCAGAGAGACAGACAGCCAGAGAGAGAGACAGAGAGAGAGAGAGAGATATTGAGAGAGTGAAAGAGCCAGACAAAAAGCGAGAAACAGTAAGGAGAAGCTGTAAATGTGAACTGATGATGTTAGAGACAGAACTAAACATGTGATGATTTTACCTCCTATTTGAAAGCTGAATATTACCAGTGGATTATGGGTAGGATGGGTTTTACTGGTCCTTCCTTTACTGGTCGCTAAATTTGTGTTTATTTATTTATTAGGATTTTAACGTCATGTTTTACACTTTGGTTACATTCATGACAGAAACGGTAGTTAGTTATTCGTTACACAAGATTCATCAGTTCAAGTGTTTTAAATGTCAAACAGTCTTTGTACTGTAGGAGGAAACCGGAGCTCCCGGAGGAAACCCACGCAGACACGGGGAAAACATGCAAACTCCACACAGAAAGGACCCGGACCGCTCCACCTGGGGATCGAACCCAGGACCTCCTTGCTGTGAGGCATCGTGCCGCCTCGCTAAATGAGTGTAAATACAACACGTTCCTGTAAACAGTCGTTACCTCATAGTGCTCGTACTCGATCACATCAAACGTCTCAAAGTTCAGGAAGCCGTGCTGCAGAGCCTGAAACACACCCAGAGAGAAACGCTTTAAAATTTACTCTATTTATTCTCTCTTTTGATCACATGGTTTAAATTGTGGTTTTCTGTTTCGTTTTACATTATAGAGCTATATCAAAATTTTTATTGGTGTGAATTGAAAGGCAGAATCTGCCTGCAAACTTCACCATGAATCCCGTCTGAGTCCAGGTACTATTACAAGAGATTAAGAGAGTCTTTATCGTCATTTCAGCTCTATACAAGTACATATTGAAACGAAACAATGTTCCTCCAGGACCAGGGTGCAACACAGAACACAAGTGCAAAACAACAGAAGACATTTCTAATCCAAAGGAATTAAGAGGGACGAGACTAGAGACAAGAGTAGTGTTGGCCAGTACATGGTACTGAGTAAATGATAAGATATGCTTTATTTGTCATATTTACCTATACAGATGTACAGTACAATTAAATTCTTTCTTCGCATATGCCAGCTTGTTTAGAAGCTGGGGTCAGAGCGCAGGGTCAGCAGACAGGGTTAAGGACCCAACAGTGGCTGCATAGCAGAGCCTGGATTTAAACCGCCAATCTTGCAGTTGATAGCCCAAAGCTCTACACACTAGGCTACCACTGTCCATAAGTGAGGTAAAAAAAAAAAATATTCTGATACACAGTTAGCAGTGTAGGGTTTATATAGCAGCAGAGATAAAAAAAAAAAAAAAAGGGTAAGGTGCAAAAACAGTACAAATTGCAATACCCCTAAGAATTCATATAGCTCAGTTTGGTGAACAGGGTGATTATCTGATTTGTGTTTGTAAAACACAGAGAAAAAAAGCAGAACGTGACTACTGATCTCACAACTTCAAATAATGTTCAGCAGTACAGGAGTCTAAAATACGGACAGACAGTGAACTATAATACACAAGAATGTTTCTCAGTCAGGAGGTCGTGAGTCTAATGAGGTTTAAACCACTGTGTCCTTTATTATAACTTCGATGTAAACACATGCAAGAAAACCAAAAGCATTCATGTTCTCATCAGATTAGATAAGATGAGCAGGAACCACACCTTTATATTTAACACGGCCCAAGTGGAAACAAAGTTCACAAGCAACCACAACAGAACATTTAAAGCATCAAACCAGCATCCGGCAGCATCTGTGCAGTAAAGATCCTGAACACAACCTGCAGTCTGCATCTTTTCTGCATGAGATTTAAAAATGCAGAGAAAATGTACCCACCTTTGTATAAAAGCAATAGTCACGAAACCTTTGATCTTATTCAAGCCAAAGCACAGTGGTAGTCTGACTAGTAAATGGAAGGTTGCTGGTTCTATCATCACAACATCCAGACGGCTGGCTCAATTGCTTGAATTGTATTTAGTTACAACTGTAAGTCACTTTAGATAAAAGCATCTGCTAAATACAATGAATGCAAATCTTGACTGCATTCAATGACAAAAAAAGAACTACAGCCGAGCTGACCGGTAGTAAATGGGTCTCTAAATCTTACACATATTGGTTTACCTGTACATATCCCAACAGGCCCAAGTGGCGCAGCGGTCTATTATACTAGTCTACCTCAGGGGTTTTAGGGGTTAGGGATGACCAAAGCCAATTGGCACCATGTCCAGGGTGTTCCTGCCTTGCACCCTGTGTTTCCCGGTGAATCAGGAAAATAAATAAAGAGAAAATAAAGAGGTTGGTTTCGCCAATTTATTGAAGCCTGGTAAACTGAGGTTATTCACATGTCATAGGGTTTAAAAATCCAAGTACAACAACACATTCACCGACGTTTCCCCACAGCAGGCCTGTGTTGGGTAGATTCTCTATGTTTTAACAGCTGTGTTTTGGGTACTGTACTGACCCCTCTGTGATTCCAGATGATTCTGATTATGTAAGAGCTGCCAGGCTGTGTATGACCAGCATGCCTTACAACACTGTCCACTCACAGACTTTACTGTCAGAGCAATAGCAGGAAGGAAGACCCTCCCTGTTCCCTGCGATAACGCTCATGCTTAGTGAAAGGAACAGTGATAAAAAAAAAGGTGAGTGGTTCAGGCCCAGACCTGCAGTGAATAGATTAAAAAGACTTGAGGGTTTAATTCAGCTCTCTTTCAGGAAGGCTTATTATCTTCATTGTCGAGGAATTTAAAGAGAAAAGTAGTGGCAACGTTTTGGTGATGGAAACGTTTTGATTTTGACCCTGAAATGTTATTTAGAAGTGAGAAAAGCAAATACAGGAATCACATAATAAATATCAGATAGTCTAACATGTATAAACACTGACCCAGCACTCACACCAAATCAATGAAACTAATTATCAGGAAGTATTGTTTCACCCATTAGGAGCTGGCAATGTGTGCAAATAACTGTAAATCATCAGAATCATCAATATTACATGGTCACTCAGATATATGTGTTTTAAGAAGTTACTTGCACATTATTGGCAGGTTGTTCTGCTAGGAGGAGGGTGCTAACCTACCCCCTTTTTTGTATACACAGCTTAGCAGAGATTGAGCAGCTCAGATTGGCTCGCTCTGGCTGGTATTGCTTTGCCTTATAGGTCGAACGTTAATACAGTCCCGTAAACCCTGACCGGTTATGTTTTTGGATTGCTGGCCTGACATGACTGAGGATTGGTGCAATGCAAAAACAGGACACCAATACATATTGTCAAGTGATTCCATGGGACCTGGACCCACTGCAACACTGACCAAAATAAAGCAGTGGTAAAAAAGGAGCATATATTAAAAACAAATAAATATTGGCTCATGATAGTTTATTTTTTTTGAACAAACTGTGAACATATACAAAGCCTAAACTTTGTTGGTTATTATTTAATTTAAATTGCAAATGAAAAACTGCTTTACGACCGATTTGTCATGGTCAGGGTTGCGGTGGTCTGCTTTTGCCAGAATCACTGGACGCAATTTAGTAACACACCCTGAACAGGACTTCAATCCATTATGTGGTCTCAGCCATCCCCCCTCAGACATGTCCTTAATATCGACTGTATGTAGATGCCCTGCTGGTCGATAGCACAGCTGAGGATTTGGACACTGAATCCCAGCAGTAGTGGGCAAGTCACCTGACAGTGTAATGAATGTGGTATGTTCTAATAATACCAGGATGAAGCAGGAGGAAGAGGAGAAGAATATTTTAGTGGATGGATGTTTGTCTTTACAGACAGGGAGTCGATCTTCCCTGGAGGAGTGATGTGGTGTGAAAACGCTGAACTATTTGTAGGAGACTGGAAAATGTGAGGACGAATCTCCTGGCATGCTGTTCTGAAGGACACAGACACAGATCTAGAGCTGCACTAGGATGAGCTCACATGAAGCTTCCTGTGTCTGATGTCGGCACAAGAGTCCCAGAAAGGTTTTGAGATATAGACTGGGGTCCTGTCAGGGGTGTGTTACTAAATTGCACCCAGTGATTCTGGTGAAAGCAGACCATTGCGAACCTGCATCTCGGGGGGTAGCGGTGGGTAGCTTAATACAGCACTGTGCCACCCATGCCCCCCTAGTTAAGTCATTTTAAAGATATTTTATACGCTTAATGATTTAGTCATGTTCCATAAATGTATATAAGAACAATTTTCAATGATGCAGCAGCACTTGAAGCAAAGTCAAGCAAATAATTTTGATTAAAACTTCTTTAGCCAGTTTTGGGAAGTTTGTTGCGAACGTCCATAAGTTTCTTGCCTTATTTGGATTTTTTATACTGATGAAGAAAGAGAAATGACTGGTTTCATGTGGCATCTCATTCCAGATGCAAAGCAGCGGTCTGAACTGTTCAGGCTTTTATTTCAGTGTAGTTTCTCCTGATTAGGTTCAGGTGAACTGCAGTCTCTGTATACACAGGGTGTGTGCAAATAAGAAGTTATGAATGCCGAGTTCATATTTAAACACTTATTTTACATTATTATTGATTTTTATTTCAAATATAAACCACCACTTTAACACTGGGAGCAGTGCTATAGTCACATTCGGGACAGGACGCCAATCCATCACGGGAGCCTGAACAATCTTGCCCCCTTCAGACATAGCTATATCATGACCAGCCAAATGCCCCACTTGGGATACGAACCCTGGGCCCCATCACTGTGCCACCCAAGCACCAAAAATACAAGCACATCAAACACTCTGTTTGAGACTCAGACCCAGTCTCATGCTCAATGCACTGGTTTCCTGCGGGTCTGGAGCTCTTATGGTCTGTCCAACCTGCTGGACCGGTTTATGTGATGCTTTGGGTTAGCTGGCTGTGCTGAGCTGGAGTTTTGGCCCTCTAGACCAGAGACTGGTCACCCTGGCTTTAGATAAAATGCACAGAGCTTGGTGGTTCATGGTCAACAAGATTTGTAGTGATCAGGAATGTTGGGTTGCACCATGTACATGATTTGAACCGGGAAAAGTCAGGACTCCTACAGGTCACCTCTGTCTACCACAAGCTCCAAGCTGTTAAGCTCTAATCACCCTGTGTGTGTGTGTGTGTGTGTGTGTGTACGGTAAAAAGATTTCATATACAAACAAAACACTTAGCGACATGGCAAGATGGGTGACAAGTGTCCTCTTACCTTCCAAATTCCATGTAAACAGTCAAGAATCGTCAGGTTATATGTGCAGTTTCCAAACGATGCATCCCTGAGGAGCAAACAGGTAATATTAAAAGGAATCGTAACAATAAGAGAGTCAAGACAAGAGAAGAGAGTACAGAAGTAGCAATGCTTTTCCCCCCCTCATAGGCAGAGGTCATTGTAGCCTCCTCATTCCTGGAGGTCTAAAACTTAAACTGGAACATAATGCCAAACCTCATGGGCACCCAGTGCACATATAAAAATAGATCAGCGCACTGCAGGGCTTCAAACATCTGACCCAAATGGTAAGTAGTATCTTGCTTTCAATAGAAAAGCAGCACCTGATTCTTTGTGAGGAACTCAGTGACCCATCTTCATTAATATAATAGTGTTAGTACACACAGTGGTTAAATTATACACTTGTGTGTTTAAACATTCGCTACATGACAGAAAGTGTGAAGACACCCGTACACAAACTTACCACACACAGGCATTAATATCAAATCTACAACAAAAAAAGATGAGCATGTGCAAGATCTCTGAGGATGCTTCTCAAAATTAACAAAAGCTCCTGAACACACAAATTTTTCGCTTAAGAATTAAAATGAAAGGCACTCGAGTGGCACACAGTAAAACACACTAGCACACCAGTGCTGACATCTCTGACTTGCGAGTTCAATCTCAGCTCTGCTTCCGGCAGGCTGGGCACCAATACAGACAAGGACAGGCCCTTGCGAGCCTGGAAATGTCGGAAAAGTAGCAGACGTGTCGGAGTAAGTTGTGCGTCAGTCACAGCCCTCCCTTGGTCAAGAGTGAAGGTCTGCAGTAGTACAGGGAGCAAAACATGATCGAGTAATTGGACACAACAAGATTGAGAGGAAAACTGGGTGGAAGTGCATAAAAAAAAAAGAATTAATGACAAAATGACAAAACATCCAGAGTGTCAGTGCTGGCAGCAGACGTGTTTTTGGACGTTCTGTCTGCTGTATGTACCCCGAGTCCCCATGGTAGTGCATTACTCCATTAGACTAAAGCACTGAGAGCTCGGAGAGAAGTGCCAAGAGTCTGCTAATGTACTGCTGCAGACAGACAGATAAAGCTCCTCCAGCATAAGAGCACACATTAAAGTTCCTTATGGAAACATAATGATCAGTCTCCAACATCAAAACAAGAAACTGAACTAAATCCTCCACACCTGCATATATACTGTATATAATATAAAACTTATATCTTGTACAATACCTGTACATCTTGGACTATACAAGAATTATTTTACTCTCTACATATCCTGCTATAAAATTCCCTTGTCCTAATCACAGACTCACAGTAAAGCATACTGTAATCTCTGTAAATCTGTTCATTAATAGCTTGTAAAGAATAACCTGTATTTAATTAACGAATGGTCCTGTACGTAGGTCAATGTGTATATTTTGTATTTAATGTGTATTTAGGGCAGCTGTAGCCTAGTGGTTAATGGTACTGGTCCAGTAATCAGAAGGTTGCCGGATTAAGCCTCATCACTGCCAGGCTGCCACTGTTGGGCCCTTGAGCAAGGCCCTTAACCCTCAATTGTTCAGACTGTATACTGTCACAACTGTAAGTCGCTTTGGGTAAAAGCGTCTGCTAAATGCCGAAAATGCAAATGCAAATATTTACAACTGTGCACCTAAAATTTTCACTCACCCATCACATCTGTGTTAATGTGACGTGACGTGACGATAAAAGTTATTTAATTTGATTTGAAAAACGATGTGAACATAGAAGGATTGTGTATGTTATTTTATAGCCAGTATATAGCTACGGTAGAGCACTGTGAGCTTAAGGAACGTTTTTACTTTGTCGACATGAATATTGTTTCAACAAGCTCATGGTTAAGTGTTCAAATATCTTTGGCCACACAGTGTACATTTGTTTATTAGGATTTTAACATCATGTTTCACACTTTGGTAACATTCATGACAGGAACGGTAGTTACTCATTACACAAGATTCATCAGTTCACAAGGTTATATCAAACACAGTCATGGACAATTTTGTATCTCCAATTCACCTCACTTGCATGTCTTTGGACTGTGGGTGGAAACCAGAGCACCCAGAGGAAACCCACACGGACACGGGGAGAACATGCAAACTCCACACAGAATGGACCCGGACCGCCCCACCTGGGGATCGAACACAGGACCTTCTTGCTGTGAGGCGACATTGCTACCCTCTTAGCAGTGTACATTTGAGCAGGGTTTTTCATACGTTTTTTTCAAGCAACCCACATTGTGTCCAGGATTTTTACCGTGATAACAAACAATGCATCCAAAATATATCTAATAAATAAAAATCTGGTTGAAATCTGGTCCCATTTTGGTTTACAATATGTAACGTAAAGCCTCCACAAGGGGTGTTCATATACAGGTTCATTTCTTGTTTATGTGCCTGTTAAAATTATTTTACTTAATATTTTTCTCTACGACCCATTATTTGACAAACCCTGCATTTAAGGACTCACTATTAGGGATGTCAGTAATTAACCTGACAAAGAAATCGTAGTTCGATTGATGCTATGAGTCCAAAAATAATATTTATATTCATTTTCAGAGCTCCGTTCGCCCCCCACCCAGACTTAATAATCATGTCTGTGTAGACACCAGACCGGCCAATAGCAACACTTAGATTTGAACCCTGTTTCTCAGTGGTAGAGGGTTACCATACATTTGCACTACTACACCTGAGTGCCCACAGTGCAGATCAGTTCATGGTTAGCTTATAATAATTAAAGGCTTTGCATAAGAAATCTGTGAACCTCACTAGATCTTAAGACAGAAGAGAAAGCATAAAGAAGAAGGGAAAGCACCTCTGATTCTGAACCACTCTTGCTGTCTGGGTGGAGACTGGGTGTGGATAGACTCGATTTTATGCAGAGGCCAGAGACACAGAAACAGGTTTGATCATGGATCTCCTTGATTAGACTTGAATTATTTTGTTTGCTGTTAAAGTCTCGAGTGAAAAGTGTTTAATCAGGAGCCATCGCGGAAATGCTTTTGTGAAGTTACTCCCAGCTGTATGAGACCTGGGGGCTTAAAGCTGAGATTAAAATGTCCGTACGCTTGTAAGAAACATGCACACCCTGGCAGTCTTGGGAGCTTAGGGATTTCTAAGTGTGTGTGTGTGTGTGTGTGTGTGTGTGTGTGTGTGTCTTAACACTGACAATTTACTGGCTTAAAACTCTACATACAGAAACAAGGATTAATACATTTGGCGGTGTAACAGAACTAAATGGTCACATGGACTCCTAATTTATCATTAGTAGTTTTGACTAGCTGATTATTTTTCTCTGACTCTATGAGTTTGCCTGTACTCATTAGGAACAAACGTAGAACAGAGGTCTCTCATCAAGGTCAAAAAGAAAACGTAAATGGTCATAAAATGCTCAAAGCTTCCCCCACATGAAGCTTAGTGTGGCTCTCCATACAAGATACGGCTCTATGTAGGAACACTGGCAGGTGATAAGGAGCGGTCACAGACTGGACACGCTTCATAGAGGGCGTGTGGTGTTCCAGCGCCGCTTGCACAACCTCTGATCTGATCAAGAGAGGCGGATTCACATGTGGGAATTGGAAATGACTAGATTGGGAGATAAAGGTGGGGAAGGGTGGTCCAGAAAACAGAGGTGGCATTTGAGATAGTACTAAATGATCGAAACGTAACGTAGTATTTATTTATTTTTCTACATATACAGTATAGATGAGGTATAAACTCAAGCTTACACATATTATAATCCTCACGCTCAGCGCTACAGTCACTGGTGTAACATACTTTCATTGCTTAATACTGCTGGTCGAAATAAACATGCCCAGCACACATTACTTCAGTGTTTAGAGCTTCTGTCACTGCTGTTTTAACTTTTTCTCTCTTAAAATTCTTTGCTAAGACACGCCCAGGATTAACTGTCCCATCCAACTGAAATTCACACCCTGCCAAGCCTTACTGCTGTAGGTTAAAACCTTCTCATCCAGGTCGTTAAAGCCCGCTACATCACCCCACAATCCCACCATACAAGAACATCAGAGCATCTTGAACTGATGGAGCAGTCTGTCGGCTCTTACGTAATAAACACAAGCAGGTTTCAGTGGCTGATCTAAAAATAAGGTCCTAAAAGGTAACAGCTCTTACAGGGCGCTCCCTCTTCTCGTGCCATCGCTTAAATAGCTCGAATGTTTTCAGCAGGCCAACAGTGTAGGGCAGGACGGATCCAAACCCAAGCAAAACGAGGTTCACACGACTCTAAATGCTGGTTATTTCATTTTGAGTAGAAGGCAGGGCTTTTCCAACACTGGGTCACGAGCCAAAAAATAATCATAATTAAATAAACAAATTTTAACAGACAAAGACACAAAATGAACTCGTACACGAACGCTTCCTTGCAAAGGCTTTACATCACATCTTGTACACCACAGCAGGATCAGATCACCACCATATTTATTAATTAATACATCTCGTCTAGTGTTGGTGCATCGTTTGTGTCGTCTGGGTCGCAGCAAGAAATCATGAACAAAGTGTGTTTGAAAAATCCTGATTTAAGGGAATTAAGAGATCTTGCAGACTTCTAATGTCATCTGTGTGAACATGTAAACGTTTGCCTCTATTTCCCTTGTAAAATGTTCAATCACTGAACACCACGTGAGCTTGTGTAGTGTAACGATAGGCACTGCTGTTACCAGCAGCATGGCTCTTGAGCTCCAGGGGTTTAAATACAGATACAGAAGGCACATGGTATTACGTGAACCTATATATTGGGTGGGACACATTAGTGCCACGTTCCTGAGGGTTGTGACAGGAAGAGCGTCTGTTGTAAAAATTGTGCCAAATAAAATGTGTGAATAAATAGGGATGTAACGATGCGATTCACAATAACACGATACGATTTTTTTCCTTATTTTTTAAACAAAATTAAATGGAAAACAAATGATGACAAAGTTTCCTTTTATTATTTCTCTTTAAAAATAAAATAAAGTACTGTATTTGTGCTTATCTTTTATTTATCTAAATAATGAATGCCCTTTTATTTCTATGCAAAACAATGCTGCACATTTCCCTTTTTGTGTAAAATGGAATGAAATAAATCCCACATTACATACATAAATGAATAATAAATGAATAATACAAATAAAGAAATTTGGCTGGAAAATTCTGAACCTGGCAACCCTGTAGTAACGTCAACCAGGCGAGGTGAATAGTGCCAGCGCCCTCTGCTGTTTGAAGTGAATATTGATTCTTTATACATGTAAACCGATTTGAATCGTTACACATGTGAATCGATTTTTAACCGTCTTGTGGTGCGTCGTTACATCCCTATGGATGAATGATTTACTGTGACGATTCCTTTCGGCTGCATCCATTTTTAAGGGTCATGAGACTATTAAAACGATTTTAAACAAGGTTATTATAGTGTGAAAATGTACTTAAACACACAGAGTAGTGATATAAAAACAATAACCTCATCAATCAACCCGGTCCACATCTAAACCAAGGAAATGATTTCATTTGTTCTCTCTGTTGAAGTGTTTTTGCTTCCTGGATTGGTTAACTACAGGACATTACATAACCGGATTCGTCAGATGTTGGCCCTGAGCGCGCCGAGGCTACCAGAGTTACATCACAGCATCCTGACAAAGCCCTTTTCATCCCCAAAATGGCCATACAGTCCTCAACAAGCTCGTCATTGTGAAGGGACAAGGGCCCAGTTAACCCCACAGCAACAAACAGATCCATGAGTCAGAAGAAGGAAACTTGCCATACATGGACGTGTAAGATTAAACAAACCTCAGGATTCTGTCCTACAGTGTAAACACAACCCATTTATGCTGCTGACATTTGAACTATTTGATGTAAATCAAGTAAAAACACCATCACTTACCACATAGCACGATGCCCTGATGTAAACCACAAAACTACAACCAGGAGCTCATCAATCTCATAGACGTTATTAAACCATCGACCAGAACGTCGACTTGAGGGTGAGATATTTATTCTCAACTTCAGGCAAGCCGATAAAGTTGGAAAATGACCCTGTTGAGCCCTGTACATCAAAAATAACTGGCAGATAAAGATGAAAACCAATCTGAGTGCCAAGGAGCTCTGAACGAAGCACCACACAGAGTAAACATGGCAAAAATCAGATGATACATATAGGACGTCTTTAGGAACAACGGTAGCCTAGTGCTGGGTTTTTCAAACCCTGGGTCATGACAAACCCAATTAAATTAAAACACACGCTAGCACACCGGAGCTGGGATCTCAAATACATTGTATCGCATCTCGGCTCTGCCATCCGGCTGGGCTGAGCGACCACATGAACAACGATTGGCCTGTTGTTCAGATAGGAGTGGGGTAGTAAGCCGGATAGGGTCTCCTCGTAACTGATGCAACTACGACCTCTGCTGGCTGATTGATGGCGCCTGCACAGGGGCAGGGAAGGAGTGCGTCGATCAGGGTGCGTTTCTCCGTACACAGGGCTGATTCGCATTAGCACTCAACTAACGCAGGTGACAAAATGCATACGGCTGGCTGCCCCCATGTCGGAGGGGGCGTGGGTTAGCTTCGTTCTCCTCAATCAGAGCGGGGATCGGAAGCATGACGCAATCGGGCAATTGGATGCGTTAAAAGTCGGGAGAAAAAGGCAAAAACAACATTTCAAAAATAGTTTGCAGAGAAAAATATAATAACTACGTTATTATAGGCTTTACGTTACACTGTGTAAACCACAGTGGGACCAGATTGCCACGATTTTCATTAAGGCATCAATTTCGGTTGGATGCATTGTTTGTGTGGCCTAGGTCACAGTAAAAATCATGGACAAAATGTAGGTCACTTAAAAAAAACAAAACCTGTCTGAGTGGGTAAAGTTTTGGGCTATCAAACAAAAGGTTGTGTGTTTGAAGGCCGTTAACCCTCTGTGCTCCAGGGGCGCCACATAATGACTGACCCTGCGCTCTGACTCCAGCTTCCAAAAAAGCTGATGTACATGTACAGTACAATTTTTCTGCATATTTAATAAATAAAGGTATTCATCTGCCTGTAATTATTATTTTTATTCTTTTATTCTATTATGAAGCAGGTCAGATGAAGATGAAGCTGGTCAAGTTGTTGTTTTTCGTCCTGGTCCTGTGACGTGGGGCGTTACAGCGTACAGTCTCACAACGTCACATTCCAGATTAGGTAACATGCAAACAAGGTACACAGGTACAGTTTCTAAACACACAGCAGTGGAGCAGGCAGCTGTGCACACACACACACACACACACACACCTGCACCTACGTAAGACTGATGAAAAGAATCCAAACCTGCCGCTATTTTTGTTGAACTTAGTTGAACTGAGTGTTTCGAGCAAACGTTTCTCACCTGAAAGGCAGGTAAGAGGCGTTGGAGCCGGAGATTAAAGCCCTGTAAGCCTCTTCTGGGGTTTTCTTAAGGTAAATCACCTGAGAAAGAAAGAGAGAGAGGGAGAGAGAGACGAGACATTAGCATACACAACACCAGCGGCAAAGTCAAATATTTTAAATAAATCTTCTGTTACTCACAGGTTTATAAAATCATTTAGATGCTTCCAACTAAATGTGAACATTTTGAGGAAGGTCCTCGATTGTGCACAGGGGTGCGGTCATACTGGAACAAAGTGCTGCCAATTAAAGCATGAGCTTAGTATAAAGGAACTCCTTTGGACCGTACTGGGATTCGAATCTTAGCGGTGCTATAGGACAGACCAGCATCGACATACAGACATGGCAGGATTGGCAGAACAGTCTTTTGTTTGTTTGTTTATTTATTTATTAGGATTTTAACATCATGTTTTACACTTTGGTTACATTCATGATAGGAACGGTAGTTACTCATTACACAAGATTCATCAGTTCACACAAAGTTATATCGAACACAGTCACAGTTCTCGGACACGGGGAGAACATGCAAACTCCACACAGAAAGGACCCGGACCGCCCCCACCCGGGGATCGAACCCAGGACCTTCTTGCTGTGAGGCGACAGTGCTACCCACTTAGCCACCGTGCCACCCGGCAGAACAGTCTAGCCACTGGGAGATGCACTAGCAAAGTGTCAGGAAGGGCATCTGATGTATTAAGAGAAAAAAAAAAAAAAGTGCCAGAGCAGGTATGCGATTAGAATCCACTATGGTGTCCCATAAAAGACAGGAGCTGCTCGCATTGCACAGGCTTATTAGCTATTAAAAAATATTAAACTGTAGCTTTGCTTCTGACTAAATTTGTTTAGTGTTTAACCTTCATCCATTAAATAAAAACTTTACACCTGCCCACAGAAATCCCAACAACACTTCCATAGACATCATTCACATTACTGGTCAGTATTGGCCAGCAAAGATAAATATTATACACTTTAACAACCATATATAAACACTATACACACAGCCATATACTGAACACAACTGTCACTTTAACCATTTTGTGATTTGTTGCTGCTTAGTCTTGCTGCTACACTTTCAGCAATTATGCACTTTAGATCAACATAATCTGCTGCAGCAGTTCTTTGTGCAATACTTTAAAATGTAAATACTTTTTACTTGTACTTTTTCAGTTTCTAAGTTTATCCTATTCTATACTTATATTAGTTTATTCTTATTTCATTTATTTCACACACCGAGGCCTGGGGAACTGTATTTCGTTCTATCATGTACGTGGTTGAATGACAATAAGGCTGAGTCTGAGTCTGAGTCTGACACTGGACAATGACATCTCGGTCTGTTGAAAGTAGTTAATAGAAGCTTGGCTCACCTATCAGGTCCCACAGTTTGCCCTCTCTCATTATATGAGAAGTTACATCTCAGTCTGTTGCTGTGTACGAGAACTGAGCTCACATGTTTGTCATACAATAGCTTAAACCTGCTGATCCCTAGTTGAGGCCTTTGCAACACCCACACAGAGCTTTAGCACCATGACACTAATTACAGCCCAGTGTTACCTCCAGCTAACCCACACAGAGGTTACAGCAGGAGGAATGTGCCACAAAGATGAGACCATTAACACAAAGAGGCTCTTCTCAAGCCCTGGTGACTGACCACGGTTCTTCAGACAAAAAGGTCAAACACAGTCATGGACAATTTTCTATCTCCAATTCACCTCACTTAAAGTCTTCAGACTGTGGCAGGAAACCGGAGTTTCCAGATGAAAACTGTCTACTGAGGCAGCTGATCAGATAGGCAGCAGGCAGTTCAGTAGGTTTTCAGACAGACCCACTGACTCTCCATGCCCAGCTGGCACCATCATCCATAATCTTATATACATGATACCCAAGGTACTTGTGTAACAGGGCAAAGAACATCTGCCGTTGGCGCAGGAACCCAGGTCACGTGACCGGATCGATAAAAAAAAAAAAATCAAAGCCTTACATAACGCTCTTTGTGATTTAACACAAGGCTACAGGAAATTAGCATCCAAAGACTTTGTTAAGCAGTGCAGTCAAGTGCAGAGTTACGATTCTGAGGATGATCGGAACAGAGAGAAATATCAAACCGAGCTCAACATCTCACAACATGAAGACGAGCTCACAGACTCAGAGTCTGCTTTTTGATCCCTCAGTCTGTTCGGTTATCTCACACACACACAGTTCTGGCGTGAGACTTTTGTAGGCTGCGTGTATGTTTTCCTTTCCAAAGGAAGCTTGTTTAAGCTCAAGTTCAAGGTTCACGCTACATTTAGCCTAAAAAGCAGGGTGTGTACACCCCAGGGAGCAACTCTGAGGAAACAGCCTCTGCTTTAATGTTCCACTTGGTGATAATAATTAGTTTAGCACAGGCTGTAGTCGCCCCTCCTCCTCATGAGCACGACCACAGTTTACTCAGCTACAGCTAACATCGCTATACGGCTCTATAGACTGTACATGAGGTTTATGACATGATGCTTAAACAACAAAACTGCCAAAACAGTTCAATTTCAACAAGCAAGAGCAACTCAGACGAGGCAGATTACCAACAAGCACAGGACATAACTCAGTCCTCCAAAACATTTTAACAATGTCGAGCTGTGTTTGAGAACCATGAAACCAGACTAAAATCCCAAAGTATAAGTATAAGCCCCTAAATGCTAGTCATGGTGTCATAGGAAGCATTTTTCCCTCATCACGTTTTTAATGAAAGAGCAGACGAATACAGACGAATACAGACTGGCACAGTTGCGCTCATGACATCAACCAGCTTATGAGCTCATTTTTTAATCGATTGACCACAGAGGTCGAGTTTCAGGCAGCACAAGGCATCATTAGTGTTGTTGGAGAGCTCAGAAGTGCCAGCGAGGCTGAAATTACATTCATGCCGCTTCCACATGCCGACCGTGAAGCTAAACTGGCAGACAGCGGGCAGGAAACGCAGACACTGGACTGGAAAGGTCAGGAGCAGTGGGAGGACTGCTGGTCTGTGTTTTTAATGAATAGGTGTAGGAGAGGACGTGTTCGTCACGGTATAAAAAATAACAGAGGCTTCATTGCACACGACCCACAACTGCAGGGGAGGAGGAATGATTTCACAGGAAGTGGGATTCTTGTTTAAACCAGTAAGGTGGAATTCTCTACCTCAGCACCACCCTGTGCACCGACCCTGGGCTTCCAAACATGCTGAGATATTCAACAACCACCAGACAAAAAAAGCTTCACTGTATTACACATCTGTATATGTAGAGATGATGAAGACATTCGTCGTATTAGTGCCGTCTGTTTCACACTGGTACGCTCAGGCTGGCACAGGCTGTCGTGGTTCAGTTGGCATGATTTAGCATCTTAGATTTGCCTAACAAAGCTCAGAAGTTTAACAAGACTTGCAATCCATCATCCGACCTGAAAAACTAACCAAACATTACCAGTAAACCCAGGTTTACTCCCAAAGCACATGTTTATTTTTGGTAAATATGAAGCGAAACTGAGTAGGCAGCCCTGTTCAGATCAGTGGCAAGTTTCATGAAGGCTCAACATATCGTGCCATCATTGACATTTTGATCCACCATGTATGTTTGCATATGGCGAGCCATGAACATGTGACTCACATAAAGCTACTTGATTGTTTTGTAGCTAGTCAAATTCATGGTTCAGTGGTTATAATGAACTCAAATCTTTAGTGTAGCTGCTAAACACTCTTGTGTACACCGACACACGTCCCAAACTTACCGATACATTACATACACCAACCAGGCATAACATTATGAGCACTGACAGGTGAAGTGAATAACACTGATCATCTCTTCATCACGGCACCTGTTAGTGGGGGGGATATATTAGGCAGCAAGTGAACATTTATCCTCAGAGTTGATGTATTCGAAGCAGGAAAAATGGACGAGCGTGAGGATTCGAGCGAGTTTGACGAGGGCTGAATTGTGATGTCTAGACGACTGGGTCAGAGCATCTTCAAAACTGCAGCTCTTGTGGGGTGTTATCAGTCTGCAGTGGTCAGTAACTATCAAAAGTGGTCCAAGGAAGGAACAGTGGTAAACCGGCGTCAGGGTCATAGGCAGCCAAGGCTCGTTGATGCAAGTGGGGAGCGAAGGCTGTAGCTCAACATTTTGGTGCCAAATACCACAGCTTACCTTCAGAGGTCTAGTGGAGTCCATGTGTCGACGGGTTAGGGCTGTTTTGGTAGCAAAAGGGGGACCAACACAATATTAGGAAGGGGTCATAATGTTATGCTTAATCGATGTATGTTACTTTAACTTTGACTCTTGTGGGTGTCTAGTCATTACAATAGAATTGATTTGTTTAACGGATCTTCTTGAATGAACATTTATATTTACATTTTCTGCATTAAGCAGACGCTTTTATCGCGGTGACAGTATACAGGTATACAGGCCCAACAGCAGCAACCTGGCAGTGATGAGGCTTGAACCAGCGACCTTTAGATTACTAGTCCAGTACCCTAACCACTAGGCTACAACGGCCCTTTAGAACCACCGTGATTTGCTGTCACTACATAAAAACCTTCACACGGGCGCTAGGGTGGCGCAGCAGTAAAATACGCTAGCCTACTACCAGAGATTTGGGGTTATCAAGCTGTCGGGGTTGATGGCCAAACAGCCTAGCCACCGAGAGGTGCACTTATCAGTGCTCTCAGTACTGCTTCCAAACCCGAAAAAAAATAAAAGGGTTTGCATCAGGACAAGAATCCTGTGCAGAAACTGGGTCAAGCAGGTACACAGACCAGAATGATCAGCAATGGCAACCCAAAAAAAATGAGAACAGCAGAAAGAAAGAAAAATCTGATCAGTGTCGCCTCATGTCTGCCTTGTATTAAATTAACTTTTGATCTGGAGGAGGAAAATATTTTTGTGTGTAACTGCTTTATACAGCTGTAGAAGAAGGGTGGAACCCCTGACCCATGATATGTTTTTCTTTGGTCAGAATCACGTCATCTAGCAGAGCAGTGGCTAATCAGAGTAAGAACCGCAGTGACTCAAACAGCGGTGCTTTTCAATACCGCGGAGACTTTGTGTCCGTGCTGAAAAGCTGTCATTCACAGACGCTCGGGTCTTGCCGGTACTTGCCAGGCAGGAGGGCCTTTATTGTGCCGGAGAATCGCATTAATGGGCGCTATGCAACAGGACACGCTGGCATGCCGGTGTCGATGAGGGCACGCTCATTGTGTGTCCACAATGCGGGGGAACTAACAGACTGTCAGAGACCTGTTTCATCAGTCTGAAGGACGGAACGGGACCGTGGGTGGAAGTGGAAAGACAGCAGACGCTTTGTACTGCACACGCTGGTGTGAGAAGCTGGTGTTTAACAGGAGACAAAAAACAGGCAGCAGTTGTGCCGGTGTTAATACATTTTTAACTCTATGACGAGTGAAAGATGAAAATGAAAGTCACTGCTGTGAGAATCACTCCAAAAAAAAAACAACACATTCCTCAAGTCATGTTCCGTTCCAAAATCCTGTGTATTTTTTCCTTTTAAACAGGGATTGGTCAGAAACTGAAGCATCTGAAGCTGCCCACCATGTCTATGACTGGCCAGACGTGTGAATGGAACACAGTGTGAACTCAAATTCATTCATTTTATCACAGCAACAGATACACGGTGTCTCAAACCGCAAAAATACAAGACTAAACAGCACGCCAAACTAGATCACCAGCTCTGGATTAAGAAGTTGTCTCAGATGCAGTGTTTGTTTGTTTATTAGGATTTTAACGTCATGTTTTACACTTTGGTTACATTCATGACAGGAACGGTTACACAAGATTCATCAGTTCACAAGTTTAATATCAAACACAGTCATGGACAATTTTGTATCTCCAGTTCAGCTCAATTGCACGTCTTTTCGGAGGAGACTGTGGGAGGAAACCGGCGCACCCGGAGGAAACCCACGCAGACACGGGGAGAACATGCAAACTCCACACAGAAAGGACCCGGACCGCACCACCTGGGGATCGAACCCAGGACCTTCTTGCTGTGAGGCGACAGTGCTACCCACTCAGCCACCGTGCCGCCCGTCTTAGCAGCAGTGACCTGCGTTCTTTCAAAACATAACTCAATGGGTCAAGTAGCAGATCAGCATTACTGTATAGTCAAAAGCAGAGAGAAATACAGAGAGCATGGCGTGTTCCTTGGTGCATGTTAAAAGTGATTTGTTGATTTCTACTCGTCTGGTGAAAAGGATCCAGCACAGGTCAGGCGTACCATGGAGATCACAAATGCAGTGGGCAGCTAAAATGAGTCAATTGGTAGGAAGAGAGTGGGGCACTCGAGTAAAATACAATAGCCCAGGGATCAAATCTCAGACGTCTACACTGGCATGATTGGCTATGTCAGAGGGGGAGGCCAAACAGTCTAGCCACTGGGGAATGTTCTT
This sequence comes from Trichomycterus rosablanca, assembly GCF_030014385.1. Lineage (NCBI taxonomy): Eukaryota > Metazoa > Chordata > Actinopteri > Siluriformes > Trichomycteridae > Trichomycterus > Trichomycterus rosablanca. The sequence goes on from NC_086004.1 coordinate 3,671,017, forward strand.
GTCATTGTGCTCTCTGTGGCAGTCCCAAGACTGAATATGTTTGTTTGCTTGCTTGAATCGGTGTTTTATGCTAGTTTTATTGGTCTTGTCTTATATTATTGATAAATTTGATGATTATTTCAGATTTTTTTTTGGGTGAGAAGTTCTTTGATTGTATTGGGCATATATAATCAAATACCATAAGCACATGCCAAATGAATGAAAGACAAAGTCTGGGCTCGTCTCCTAGTATTAAGTGTTGTCATGTCAATCTGGAACGGCCTATACTACATCTAGTGTAGATAACCTGGTCTGTACGTTTGTTTCTGTGTTCCATTCAGGTTGCCATTTATTTTTAATGCCGTCGTTTATAAGGGGTTTAATGTCCGTTAATGATTTTATGTAGAGTTCAAGCCTGAATAAAAATAGAAAGGAACTGTGCCAGATCAGGTATGCAGACCACAATGATCCGCTGTGGCGACCCGTAACAATACAGGTCCGGCAGCACGAGACGTGATACTGAGAGAAAGTAAAACAAAGAGAGAGAAGAGAACGAGAGAGCACAATATAGAAAAGAGAGAGAAGACGAGAGTGCAGATCAATTACCTGCTGGACAGAGAGAGAGAAAGTGGATACTCACAGCATAGGCGCCGATTAGGAAAGCAGCATTAGCCCTCTTGCGCTGGTCAAAGCTGGTGTAGTGCACAATCCTCTTTCTGGTCAGTGTGAAAGACTGGAGGGTGAAAAGGGAGTAAAAAGTACAAGTTATTAACAAATGTAAACAAAAGAAGCATTACAGAGCTAAAGGTCAGTGCACTGTTAAAGGTAAAACACGATCCAGACTTGATTAAACACAAAGGTTAAAGTAAACGTCAATTTCACTGCAACCAGGAATCATTAGGACTAATTATGACTTGTTAGGGGCCATGGAAACTGCCGAAGCCATTCGATACCCGACAATACGCACGTGTCAATCATCACCGCTACCAAATCCGCACAGAGAAGCCCGATACCTTTCTTTTCATGCCGAGATCACATGCTCGCCGGCTTGCTGAGCAGTCTGCACATCTGGACGGCTCACTGCATATGCAGGGAAATAGCAGACAGATGTTCGAGCACCTGCCCCAGCTGCTGTAGTATGGAGGGCAGCGACGAATGCCAGAGGGAGTCCGATCATGCAGGGATCAAACAAGCTGGGGCAAAAGCGTCGGAGTAATCGGCGCGGGGTTGAACTGAAATAACCCGCAGAAAGAGCATCTGCTTGTCGACTACTGAACACGTGTCACGTACAGAGGGGGAAAAAGAAGCTTTAAGCTATGAGGGGAAAATATTTCCTCTCCCTCGATTTAAGCTAAACAAAGTCTGTTCCGGAGAGATGCTGCCTTAGTAGATCAAACTAAAAATCTTAATACATTTGAAGGCTGTGTGTAGGTTTATTTATTAGAATTTTACCATCATGTTTTTCACTCTTTGACAGGACAGGTAGTTACTGGTTAACACAAGATTAATTTGTGTCTCTTAATGGACAGTTTTGTGTCTCCAATTCACCTCACTTGCACGTCTTTGGACTGTGGGAGGAAACCGGAGCTCCCGGAGGAAACCCACACATGACAAGGGGAGAACATGCAAACTTCACACAGAAAGGACAAGGACCGCTCCATCTGGGAATTGAACCCAGGACCTTCTTGCTGTGAGGTGACCGTGCTACCCACCGAGCCACCGTGCCGCCTGGCTAGCTGGGAAACTGAACAGACATGACTGGTGACGTCTGAGGACGGGGGATGGCTGAAGCCCTGCGATGTACTAGCACCCGAGTTAAAACAATACCCCACATCCACACGCATTTGTTTGGAGGGTCTGGTTTATGTTGCTGCCTGTTGGTCGGGACATTAACACTTTAATTAGTACATAATAGATTCCCCTAATGAATGAATTTCAACTTAGAGAAAGCTCCGTAACATGGGCTGGTCTGCACACGTTCAGTGGAAGTCTATCGTTTGCTCTTCTACATACAGACTCTGAGCCAGAACTAAATGCCCGCTATATTAAGCATAGAGCGTCGTTATTAAATATCAGTGATGCTGGGAAACCTTTGTCTCCAGTGCTTATAGCAAGAAATGTACTGCATTTACATCAGGTCTGTGCACACATTCAGGTTAAAACAAATGGCTCATGAGGTAATCACCCATCAAAACAGAGCTGTTAGCATGCACTTGGCCATGATGCTGCTGAGGAGAATGATTTGCTGTCAAAATGGAATCAAATAAAAGGTCTGAAGTCAAAAGATGAAAAGCAAAGCCAAATAAAGTCTCAGGTTTAGCAGCTCGGGGCTTGATGTTGCACAAGCTTTTCTTACAAGGATCTGAGTCTGTAACAATCCGTAATACGACCATTTCTATCAAATCAAATCTCTGTCCGATCGTACAGTAAACAGTCTTTTCCTCCACTTCCCTTCTGGTCTTTTGTTTGCGTTCCACATAAAGGACCAAACCAGCCAGGGTTTGCGAAGAATGCCGTCCCCATAGTGACCCGGAGTAAATAGTACAAACATACGGCGTGGTAAAAGGGATGGGGGGGGTCTGACAGACGTATCAGCAGAGCAGGGTGCAGTGTGAGTGTGTTAAATAAATAAATAAATAAATAAAAACAATGAAACGTTCATGCTTCTACTGCAGCACTTTACCTTTAACAATCCCAAACATGAACACATGAGGTAACTACACCTGGCCAGCTTCAGAAACAGAACACACAGACAAAACTGGGATTACTTTTAACCCCTGCTTACATCCCCCAAATTAAGAGGATAAAAGTGACATTGTGGACTTCCTGTAGATCTTTATCGAGTGTAATAGGAAGCTGGGACTGAAAGTAAACCAATTAGAAGTGTCACAAATCAGGCTTATAGCACAGGTGGACGTGCCTTTTAAATATTTTAACTTCACGTTTTATTGTCTTTAAACAATGTAAAAGTACATACAGAACTGAAACAATGTTCCTCCAGGACCAGGGAGCAACACAGAACACAAACACAAACACCACAATATAATAGTGAAGACAATAAGGAGTGTAATAAACACAGTGTGCTCAAGCACACAGACACAACATGAGGCTAAAAGTATGTGGCCATGAGCTTGCCGGACATCCGATTCCAAAATCATTAGGCACTGAGATAAAGTTCAGTAGGATTAAGGTCAGGGCTCTGTGCAGGCCGCTGGAGTTCCGATGAACGAAAAGCTTTATATCAGGTCTTTACTTGTTTGCTTTCTGCACTAGGGCACAAACCTGAGAGAACAGGAAAGGACCTTCCCCAAGCTGCTGGAATTAAAATGTATTTTATTTACTTGATTTTACACAGCTGGATACTTAAATGTCCTAACTTTTTATATAGAAGACTTCTAATTTGATGCTTAGTAAATGGTTTGAACAGGGCAATAACCTGATAGGTTTGTAAAAATAAATAAATAAATAAATAAATAGTAAGAATTGGGTAAAAAAAAGGAAAATAAACAAAAGGTTGTCATTGACCAAGAAGGATGGGTAAAATTTCCCAAGTCTTTCAGAAAAACGTTTCTCGACGTGAGACTGTAAGAAATCTAGTGACTTCACCCCCTACAATTTAACATTATTAAAAGATTAAGTGTGTACACTGATCAGCCATAACATTAAAACCACCTCCCTGTTTCTACACTCACTGTCCATTTTATCAGCTCCACTCACCATATAGAAGCACTTTGTAGCCCTACAATTACTGACTGTAGTCCATCTGTTTCTCTGCATGCTTTGTTAGCCTCCTTTCATGCTGTTCTTCAATGGTCAGGACCCCCACAGGACCACCACAGAGCAGGTATTATATAGGTGGTGGATCATTCTCAGCACTGCAGTGACACTGACATGGTGGTGGTGTTAGTGTGTGTTGTGCTGGTATGAGTGGATCAGACACAGCAGCGCTGCTGGAGTTTTTAAATACCGTGTCCACTCACTGTCCACTCTATTAGACACTCCTACCTAGTTGGTCCACCTTGTAGATATAAAGTCAGAGACGATCGCTCATCTATTGCTGCTGTTTGAGTCGGTCATCTTCTAGACCTTCATCAGTGGTCACAGGACGCTGTCCACGGGTGCTGTTGGCTGGATGTTTTTGGTTGGTGGACTATTCTCAGCCCAGCAGTGACAGTGAGGTGTTTAAAAACTACAGCAGCGCTGCTGTGTCTGATCCACTCATACCAGCACAACACACACTAACACACCACCACCATGTCAGTGTCACTGCACTGCTGAGAATCATCCACCACCTAAATAAAACCTGCACTGTGGGGGTCCTGACCATTGAAGAACAGCATGAAAGGAGGCTAACAAAGCATGCAGAGAAACAGATGGACTACAGTCAGTAATTGTAGAACTACAAAGTGCTTCTATATGGTAAGTGGAGCTGATAACATGGACAGTGAGTGTAGAAACAAGGAGGTGGTTTTAATGTTATGGCTGATCCGTGTATAAGGCCAGACTGAAAACCAAATTCATTACTTGTGCAAAAAAATCTATTAAAACAAATTAATAATAATTCACTGACCGGATTGGAGCTCCATATAGGTGTTGAATTCAGAGCTTTAAAAATATCCCTTATTTATACAGACACTCCATATACGCTAAGTAGCTGCCTGGAATCCAGCCAAGCAGTGCAGTGAAGTAAGCACTTAAGTCTCATCTGCCTGTCCATAACCGACTGACTTCATAGTGAGCGTACATCAGATCGTGGGTTCAAACATGGATCTGATGTGAGCCACGAGGCTCCAGAATCCCTGACTGTCTGCAAATGGAAACATTGAGATTGTTGTGCTATGCGGCTGCACAAAGTGCTGAGCCACGAAGGAACCCTCAGCCGAGCGTGTCCCGCGCTGCCTGAGGACAGAGCTTCTGGCCGAGCGAAAGAGCCAGCTCAGCTTTGAGACAGGTGAGTCAGAGGTTAAAAATAGCCAGAGGTCTATTGTATTGGCAGTCGCTGCTTCACTGCCCATTTAGACTGAAAGCGCTCTGCACGGTCCTGAAGGTGCGGCTGCTTTAGAGGACAGAGAAAAACTCTAGAGAACAAGAAGCCCGAGTATAAATAATCTACACAGTGTCTCTTTAATTCCAGCAACACTTCACCAAAACATTTGTAAACACGAACAGTTCTGTGCTGGTTGTTGTCGTCTCGGCTGAATCTTGACTACAACCCTTCTTGCACGTGATGCATTTGAATGCCAGTGACACTGAAGACTCGGGCTATGAGAGGGCGTGGAAGCTAATGCCCTCACATGCATGACTGCTGTTTGTACATATTGTACACATTTCTACAAGCAGGTTGTTAATAATAAAAAAAGAACATGTAAATCACTTACCTTGAGTTTCTTGTTGAGTTTACAGCAGTACCTGTACAGCACGCCGAGGTTGAGCGGCCCAAAATCTGCATAAAAGCTGCAACAAAAGACAAAGTGTTGAAGACATCGTCACAACGGCCCAATACGCAGCTTTAATTTCACACTCAAACACAACTGTATCGTAAATCCACAGTTAGGACTAATCTATTTACTGTCCAGGCTCTCCACTCTCAGTCAGTCATTTGTTTGTTTGGGTTTATTGCCATATCAGCAACATACTGGCTATATTTATGGCACAGACAGATATTGGAACTGTACATCATATGTTCAGATTATTTGTTTTATATCAAGACTGTTTAAAAAGTTCAGAATTTTAACTGGAGGAATCTTCTCTAAAATTCTTTCATGTTCTCAACCCCATAAAAGTCGTCTCTGATGGCTGAAATTCCAGGACGTTCTAACTAAATAAGTTTAATTGTAAGGGTTGTAGCACATAAATGACAGGCTGGTGCCTGCTCGCCAACCAGGAGGTGTCAGTGGGTGAGGGCAGTATGACCGATTCGGCACCTGGTTATAATCGCCTGGTCTTGCCTTTTTTTCCCTCTTTCTCATTTTTTCTCCCCCGGTCTAGTCGTGTCCAGTTACCCTGATTGCGTCCTCCGTACTGATTCGACCCTTCACCGCTGACTGAGGACGCCTCTCAACTGACACACTCGAGATCATACACTTGACGGGCACTGTGTACGGAGGGCCACACCCCCATCAGCATTATTCCTCAGCCCTGTGCAGGCGCCATCAGTCAGCCAGCACGATCCGACCTATGATCCGACTTTCTTACCTTCTAAGCCTGAACAGCAGCCAATCGTTGTTAATGCAGCCGCCCAGCCCAGTCGGAAAGGCAGAGCTGAGATTCGATACGATGTATTCGAAACCTTAACTCTGGTGAGCTAGCGTACTTTACCGCTGCGCCACCTGAGCGGCTTGGTCTTACCTTTTTAAGTCTCGGTTGTGTTTAACAAATATCATAAATGTTTATTACACAGTATTTACTTGGTAAGAAGAATTATTGGATATTTATTCATTTATCTTTGATATCCATTTTAATCTTTTTCGATTAGCACTAGATCCACTGTTTCCATTGTTAACATCAGCTCCATTAATACTAATACAATACCCGACATCCTCTTGCCTTAAAATTCATTAATTAGTGATTTCAGTAAGTGCTTCGGTATCAAGCATCCAACAGCTCTCCTGTAGAACCTTCGCCCACTCTCCTCGTGCAAAAGCTTCCAGCACGTTGGTCGGATTTAAAGAAAGCAGTTGCAGCACAAAAGCCAGCAACCTATCAAAACCATTATTTATTTATTTGTTGTTTAACGCCATGTTTACACATTGGTCATTGTAATGGCAAGAGAGGTGCCTAGATTTTGTACAGTTTATTTATTCATGTTCTTTGTCTAGTGTCCTTTCTGTGTTTAGTTCTAGATGTGTGTTATCAGTCTTGTATTTCTCAAAAAAATTGATCAGAGTCTCCGTTTTGGTTTTGTTAGGAATTTCAACCATTGAATTTGGTACTGCACGTCTTTGATGTTCTATGTTATATTTTGTGCACTTTGTTTGATGTTTTATGGTTATTTGTGTATTACAGTGATCACATATCGGTGGGCGCTCTCCCTTCATCAGGTGAACTATCAAACTATTAAAGACTTTATATGGGAATTCAATCTGGACACTGAGAAGGCCACACAGGCATTCATGAACTGAGTCCTTAACCAAACTAAACACCCAAATAACCGCCGGTCTAAACCAGAGTTGAGATGATTACACGGTTCCTTAACTGCATGACACACTGTCATCTACTAAGTAGACAGAAGTACTTATTGTATTAGTAAAATAATTTGGTTTCACTCAACACAATGCCAGATTCAGGTGGAAGACACGTCCATAAGCTTCAAGGTAGAATTAGGAATTAAAATGAATGATAACACAGTTTCAGGTCGATATGTGGTCTCAGTTAGCCAAGCAATTCCTGAATGTCTCATTGTCTCTCTGAAGAGTAATGTAGGGATGCAGGTTTTGAATAAGCAGCTGAGCATCCATCACTCATTCAGTATTTTACCCTGTAGCTCCAGCACAAAATACAGAAGCAAACATGTTGGCTTATCCAGACTAGAGGAAGAGCTTTTGTTTGATTTATGATAAAGGAAGATAACAAATATCTGATTAACCAATAACTGACCAATAAATAAATAGCGGTTTGATTTGTTTGTTTGGGTTTATTGCCATATCAGCAACGTATTGACTATTTTATGGCAAGGACAGGTATTTGAACTGTAAAATATTACATGTTCATATCATTTGTTTTACATTTAGCAGACGCTTTTATCCAAAGCGACTTACAGTATACAGTCTAAGCAATTGAGGGTTAAGGGCCTTGCTCAAGGGCCCAACAGTGGCAACCTGGCAGTGGTGGGGTTTGAACCAGCAACCTTCTGCTTACTAGTCCAGTACCTTAACCGCTAGGCTACAAACTACCTTTTAAATGTAGACTTCCTAAAAAATTAACAATTTTAACTGGAGGAATCCTCTTAAACAGTTAGCAGTTTGATAAACGGTGTGTGTGTAAAAAACTGAACTGTGCATGGAGCTGAGAACACCAACATATTCAGAATCTTACACCTAGCAAAATAGAACCCCCCTCCCCCCTTTTGTGTTAAGCATAACACTGGCATGAAGGATTGCATAGTGGGTATTCTTAGCCACCAAGCTCATGCTTAACAGACTACGTAGTGGCTTAACCACTGAGCCAGTGTCACTATTTCTCAACAAAAACAATGATTACGATCTTACTTCAGTGTCAGGAGGAACTTTATCTATTCAGAAAGAACTACTGGATACCAACATTGTGAAATGTGTGTTTTAAAAGCCACACTGGCTTGGCTTCAGTCCCAGGACAGCGGCTCTATTAGGCTGTGTTTTGTTTCATTTCATAAATCTACAGCCATGTTGATGTGAAACTGTGATGTGTTTGGTTTGAGATGGGTCACTATAAGCTAGTTTATTAACTAACAACAAACTTCATTACGTCCAGTTTGCCAATTGAACTGTACAGGATGAACAACTTCATAAATCACATTTTAATAACAGGCTGTCGGACGTATAGAGGCGGGAGAAGGTGAAGCTGCTCTTACTTTTCATACACAAACTCATCATCTGTGCAGAAGTAGTGTGTGTTGGCGGTGCTCTTCGGTTTGCTTCTCAGTGTGGCAAAATAGAGACGATCTGTATAAAACACACACACACATAAAACTAAAGTAAAAATACAGTCTGAATTCTGAAAGCTTTCTCTCTACCTGTATTCAATTACAGCCTCATGTAAAAGTTTGGTAATGTTTTGGAAATAATCTGGATTTTACATAAACTAAACAGAAATGTGGCAGCATCTTCATCATTACAACATCCTGCATAACTTTAAGGACTGAAAGTGTAACTTTTAATGTCCTTATTGAGGAGATGGTTTTGTAACGGTCAGTCCAAACTATAAAAGAATTTTCTAAGGGCAACTGTTTTTCATGAGCTGGTAGAATGTGTGTTTTTGTAGGTTTAGTCCCTTGTGTAATTTCCTGTAGGAACAGTCCACTTCAGGTCACGCCACAGCATTATAATTAGGGTTAGTTTGGAGCTTGAATAACTTGGCATTGCAAAGCACATTTTTTTTATTATTATTCTTTCGTTGCAGTATCAATTTCCTTGTGTGTTTTGGCCCATTAAGTTGTTGCATCATAAAACTATTTAACTTTCAATTTTAATGTCGTCACCTTGGTTTAATAACACAATGCTATGTGACTGAAATCTTTCAAGAATCCAAACTAGTAAAGCATTGCCTTCTTACCTAAATAAGCAATTCAATTCAATAAGCAATTTACAGAACCCGATGCCTTCCCGGGCCACAAACATCATTAAGGACTCATTTCACCCTTCGCAACCTGTTCTCCTTGTTGTCCTCTGGAAGGCGCTATACGAGTATCTAGACCCGCACTTCCAGACTCCTGAAAAGCTTTTATCCCTCCGCCACTCTCAAAACGTTTGCATCCTAGTAAATAATGTGCAATTTATAGGGACTGTGCAATAATTTTCTTCTTCTTTCTTTAAAGTTCATTAAAACCCACATGTGTATTTTTGTATCGAGATGTGTTTTGTTTTGTTTGTTTGGGTTTATTGCCATATCAGCGACACATTGGCTATTTTATGGCATAGACAGATATTAGAACTGTAAAACATTATATGCTCAGATCAGTTGTTTAATATCAAGACTTTCTAAAAAAGTTCAGAATTTTAACTGGAGGAATCGTCTCAAACGATTCTTTTATGTTCTCAACCCTATAAAAATTGTCTCTGATGGCTGAAATTGTAGGACATTCTAATAAAATGTGTTTAGTTGTTAGGACTGTAGTACAGAATTGACCGGTTGGTGCCTGCTCGCCAACCAGGAGGTGTCAGTGCGTAAGGGCAGTATGTATGTAGAGATGTGACAATAAAGGCATTCTATACTATACTATTCTATTCTATTTCTAGAGAAGTATTTAATCCAAAAACTTTAGGTACATGATAAGATTTTTAGTAAACACATATCAGTGGTTTATTAAATAAGGTGAAATGCCTGGATCGGGCATTTCCAGAGGAATATATCTTGGGTGATGTGACCTCCATCGACAACTATGCTACTGTAAACTGGCAAGTCAACGCTACAATACATGGCTTATTTACATCAGGTACATATAAGAACACATCTCTGTTAGGACCGCCTGCTGTAGGTGCAAACCGACAGAACCTGACCTGTGACATGCCAGTCAAACATCAGCTATTAGGCCAAACCTAGTGCTGAGTGTGCATCCAGGTCTCAGTCTCACCCCACATTAGAATTTAAAAGGATTGAATGTCTTTTGAAGCAAAGGTATTACTGGTATTGAGTATAAAGCTGTTTGTTTGTATTTAGTAAGCTTATTAAAGGGTGGCTTACTCAGCATTTAAGTGTTTTTATTAAGACAATGTCAAAGCAAATGTATCCTAGGCACACCTAAACATTAGAGCTCGCCCTACCCTTCATCACAATTATTAATGTTTAAAAATAAAAACATGTAAGACTCTCTTACGTAATTGATGCTATTGTTTTAGAAAGAAAACAATCTGCTGATATAGTTCACCCTATTGTGACTAAAAACTAAATTTCACCCTGAGCAGCTCATTTAATTCTATCACACTTTATCTCTTATTGTTATAATTATTATTGTTGTTACCATTATTTACATTTTTGGCATTTAGCGGACGCTTTTATCCAAAGCGACTTACAGTACTGTGTCAGTATACAATCTAAGCAATTGAGGGTCAAGGGTCTTGCTCAAGTGCCCAACAGTGGGACCCTGACAGTGGTTGGTCTTGAACCGGCAACCTTCTGACTACTAGTGCAGTATTTTAACCACTAAGCTACAACTGCCCTATTATTCCCCCATTATTATTGTTTCATTGTTGTTGTTTTGGGGGGTTTTAGCCATTTCGTTTTCATGTTTTACCGCTGCTCTATCCTGGTCAGGGTCATGCTGGGTCCGTCTTCCCCGAAATCACTGGGAGCAGTGGACAAAATGCCAATCCATTATGGAGCCTCGGCCAACCCACCTCAGACACAGCCAATCATGTCTGTATGTGGATAACTGACCGGCTGATAGCACCGCTGGGATCTAGGGTTTGAATCCCCAGGGGTGCTATCAGCCAGTCAGTTATCCACATACAGGCATGATTGGCTGTGTCTGAGGTGGGTTGGCCGAGGGCTAGCATACTTTCCTGAGCACATTCTATACACCTTTTATTACACAAACAGAGACTTTCATTGCATAGTACGCACTTTTAATATGCCATATGAACTGTAAGGAAGTTGTTTTTAATTTTATGCTTGCTCAATATTTCAGCATCAACTTTTAAAAAGCTAATTAGAAATTAGGGTAATATATTATTATTTTGACTGCAGTTTTTACTGGAACGATTTAGTCCTAGAGGCGGCACGGTGTCTCGGTGGGTAGCACTGTCGCCTCACAGCAAGAAGGTCCTGGGTTCGATCCCCGGGCGGGGCGATCCGGGTCTTTTCTGTGCGGAG